>NC_057935.1:68009224-68051724 GCF_018555375.3 Anguilla rostrata | reverse complement strand
TAAACGTTAATGCTTTTTCTGCGGCGTGTTGATATTGTTTTCCTGTAAAAAAATAAAAAATAAATAAAATAATAATGGTGACACCAAGCAAGTTCTCAACCTTTTCAAAGGTGGAATATTTTTTGAGTGGTAGAAATTTTTTAAATTATTCAAATTAATCTCAAACTAAGATGTGTCTTATGTTTAAATATTTACAAGTGTGTGTGTATGAGTTGTATATTCATTCATATTCAGAAAAAATTACAGTATATATTATTATTATTATTATCATTATTATTATGTGCTAATAATTGTAATAGTAGAAGCAACAGAGAGTAAATGTATAATACTGAACTGGAAGAGTGTACTGTTTCTCAAGAACAAAAAGATGTAGAATTAATTATTTACCATGTTCAACATACCACTTTGAAGAAAGTTATATATATTTATATAACGGTTGTTTTTATTAATTACTGAACTGTATTAAAAAATGCATTCACATTGTAATAGCTTATGTATTGATTTATTACATTTCTAAGAGGCAATAATTGAAATCCTCAAAGATATGTGTTGATGTAGTCAGACATTCCTTGTATTTTGGGATACATTTTTTGAGTTTGGTAATACTTCATTAGTTTACTATTTTAATTATTATTAATTATATAATGACAAATGTTTTGCTTTTAAGTGTCATATCTTATGCCAGAGAAATTTATGTTTTGATATTTTCCTGGTTTTGAAAAAGTAATGGCCCATTTTTAGCAAATTGTACAGAGCACATCAATGTAATTCTGTAATCTCAGTAAATAATTTTTTCTCATTTGCAATGGAATCAGTCATACTTGGACATTTTTCCAATGAGTACATATTCTCCCACTAAAAAGTTTGTGCAGATTTGCCCACATGCCTGGCATTTTTTCTAAACTAATACAACATCTGTTAAAAGTAGATAACTAAAAATAGCAGCACCAGTAAGTCAAAATCATGTGAAAAGATTTTCAGTTGCAGGCAGTGTGCACATTCACATAGAGAGAACAATAAAAATAGATTACTATTGGAAAAATAAAAATAGGTATACATGAAAATATTTATCACCCATGTATAGCTTATGTTAATATATTAAATTAGTAATAGATGAAATGCATCTGTTATTTATTATTATTGATACTATTGTTATTATTATTATTGTTATGATTGATTATTATTATAATACTATACATTATTATAATACTACTTATTATTGATAATACTACTAATAATACTACTACTAATTCTACCACTAATAAATACAACAATACATAATAATGTAATGATAATTACAATACATTTTTATTGAAGTTCAGAAAAATGAGAAACTCTGATGATTTGTAACTTGGACATTAAACACTTTAGTGTTACAAAGCTAATAAAATACAAAACTTAGTACTGCCATTCATTCAAATGACATTTAATCATTTAAAAAAGGCTCAATATTTGAATTATTTTAAATGGAGCTTATATGACTCAATAGGAACAAAATGTACTTTAAAAGTATTCTATCAAAGCTGAATTAACTCTGAAAGTTTTACCGTGTACAGTACTCAAGATAGCTTACATAACTGGAGCACAAGACTGCGTGCCACCCTCACTCATCCAAATTCATAAGTACAAGTCAAATGTGTATCAGCATCGTCATTAAGAACAAAATGTATAGTGAAGGATCTCTGTTATCTGTGTTTTTGTGTCTACAGTGTAAATACCGGATGGCTTACCTTTATTCATAATCATTTTATCTGTATTTTAGAAACATAACTGAATATATAATTGAATGTTGATTTGTTGGATTTGTCTCAGTTTGAATCAAACAATAAAGTATACAATGATGTCTTAAAACAAACAAAATAAATGACTAAAACATTTTTACTAAAGTGACTGAAGTGAGATCTATGTACTAAAGTGAGATCTATGTGCCGGTTACTCAATTCTTTGCATTTGAGGAGTAAATCAACAAATAAATTCCTCCGGTTGCCCCTGTGGCAGATGCCAGGTTGAAGCGTCAGTGTGTTATTTAATAAATGTGCTCAATTCTAGGAGCGTTCAAATGTTTCACTCTGGGTAATCTCTTTGAAGAGCCTGTCTGGAAATAGTTTGCTGGCTATATGCACTGTCCAATACAGAGAGCACCTTTTTTAATCTTTCCTAAGCTCAGGCTGAAGTGTGTGGGAGACTCTTTATTTCACAAAGATAAATTACCATTTTTTTTATTAATGAGTATCAGAAAATAAGCATCAAACATTGCACATTGTATAAACAAGTGTTTTTGTTTTGCTTTTTTTACATTGGGACATTTTCACAATGACAAAGTGAGAAGTGGTCATGCCTCTGTATTTACAAACCGTGCAATAAGATAATGTGGATTAGAAGAGGGTTTCAGAAGACAGTTAGCACCCCCCCCCCCCCATCCACCCCCCAAACCCCTAGTATTTTATTATGTTTTTTAATGAAAAGGAGAAAGGGAATAGTTACTTTCTAAATACAGCTCATTGCTTCTTTTTCATCTGCTATACTCATCATATCTTTTCATCTCTACCTCCTCCTCTGACTTATTTTTTTTTATCATCTCGTACACGCAGTACAGTACCTCTAAAAGCTCCATCTCTCTCTCGGTGGGTGGGAGAGCAAATGCACCGAACTGACAGGAAATGGTGGTAAAGCGAAGCGAAGCAAAAAGTGAAATTAAAAGTGAAAAATTAAAAAATGCTAAAAGGGAATTAGGAAAATTAGGAATTAGGGAGCGGGATCTGAGACTGTGGGGTTCTGCACCGGTCCTTTGGGTGGGGGGGGGGGGGGGGGGTAGCTCTGTCGCAGATTGACCCTGTTATGTTCCTTATTTTCCCCTGTGGGGGGCAGAGGGCAGTCCCATACGTCTGTTCCCACAGTGAGAACAGGGACCTGCGAGCTTCCTCTGTGGCCATCTCTCTCTCTCTCTCTCTCTCTCTCTCTCTCCGCTCGGCCCTTTTAACGGTCCGCGCTGACCCCTCGCTTTCAACGGCAATACTTTTTCAGCCCAAAATATTTATTTTCTGTATTATTATTATTATTATTATTATTATTATTATTACTACTACTACTACTACTACTGTTGTTGTTGTTGTTTGTTTAATCGATCAAAATGTTTGTTTTTAAGTTCTTTCCTACAACTACATTGGTTATAATAATTGGACTGTATACATAAAAAATAACCCCTCATTAATTAATTATCAGATTTATTTAATTTATTCATGTATTGTATTAATTTGTATGATACAAACAATATTAGCCTAGTTATTTTATGATGTTGTCTACAGTTTTTACATTAGACAAAGAACTTTTGGTAATACTACATTACAAGATAGATTGTCAAGTTTCTTCGGTAAAATTTCTAGTAAACTTAATAAATATGAAAGACAGTCAGAAACATGAATACATATTCTCAAACATCATAACACTTCATATGAATAGAAATTTCTGAAACAAAATAAAAAATGACAATGTTGAGGACTTTCAAATCTCTGCAAGTTAACACCCGTATGTATTTCTCTGTGTCTGGGATATGCTACATCTGACCAGCACAGTCCACTGTAACAAATAGCAAACAGCCGCCCAGCTCTTGCTCTCCCTCTTGTGTGGTCTGTGCGATAAAAAATGTACTCCAGCCTCATACAGTACCGTCTGGTGTCTCTGCAAATCATTCAGGACATTCAGAGCCCATACACAGCAGCTGCCTTTGCATTTCAAGGGGTTCTGGTGCGCACGTGGGACAAGAGCAGGGCCCGGTTTTGTACACACAGCTTTATTTATGACAGAACCTGAAGCAGGGTTGCTCTCTGAAATAATCATTTTGTCTCAGGCACGGTTGGGGGTTTAAATTATATAACGCGCGGAGGTTTTGAAGTTTTTACAAAAAATGTTGTTTTTCCCCCCCTTTTTTTTGACCATTTGGGCTGGTGTGGAATGGAATCTCCACATGTCTCAAAACAAAAAAAAAATTGAAAAAGAAAAAAAAAAAAGGCAGGCAAAAATATTTCCTGTTTGAAATGATGATGAGGTCACTGCCCCTGGACAGTAACTTAGATTTACGCCGTGGAGATTGGCTGTTTTAATGGAGTGGGACTGAGGTCAGTGGGAAACCTTGTTAGCAGCGAGGTTTATGACCGTGAACCTCCCACTTCGCAGGACCTGCTGGCAGCGGACGCTGCAATGGCCGTGCCCTTTCACAGACAAAACGCACATCTGCGCATACTGCCTCGGACACTGTAAAAAAGAAAAACAATTTAATTTGGCCAATAACAGTGTTTTCATTGGTGGTTTCTGAAAGATTTCATTAAAGCCCCAAGTCCTTAATGAACTGAGTATCTGTTTATACTGCCAATATAATATTCATAGTTACGTGATGTTTCTTGATATTTCTCTGATATTTTTTTTATCTACTGTCAAAAGTGCGTTCATTTTCTGTGCTAAATTGGGATTTATTTCCAACTTTTACCAGTTAATTCAAACAGTACTCTGGATTTTGGATGCGTTCGAAACTACCCCACAACCTGTATTTTAAGGGCAATAAACAATGTTGCTTCTTAAAGTTATAGATGCATAATCCCTTTCCTTTTCTTAGCAAGTCATAAAAGAGTCCGTCGTCAGTGTGTGATGGGAACGCCGGAGATGGACACACACAGAGAGAGAGAGACAGCGCTCTGGGAAAAGTCGGAAACCGGGGGGCCAAATCGAAAAGGGCTCCGTCATTCCCTGTCTGCCCGCATTTCGTCGTTCCCCGTTCGGGGCCGGCGTTGGGAAGCGCGGGAGAACAAAGGCGGCGGGTTTGCATGTTAAAAGAGACGTCGGGGACGCTGAAGGTGTCCCCCCAGCTCTGGGATGTCCCGTCGGTTCTGAGGCCGCCCTGTCAGAGGCGGAGAGGTGACGGGACACCTGTCACGGGGGGGAGTGATGTATCTGGCTGTAATTCGGCTTTGCGCCCCGCCCCTCGTCTTCTGCGGCTTGGTCAAGCGGCCTGCCAATCTCCCGGCCCCTCCCCATACATTTCAACCGATTTTTGTCACCATCCGACCCCCCCCCCCCCCCAACTACCCCCCCGCAGCCCCTCACCCTAACCTGTCACACCCTGCCACCATAAAGCACAATGCCCCCCTTTCTACGGGCCCCAGACAGATATTTTACTTCTGCTCGGCCCCTGTTCCGATGGGCTGATATACTGTTTGAATCAGGAAGAAGGCCCTCAGCCTGTCTATTGTCGTCAAATGATTTCATCTGATTCTCCTCGGCTGACGTAATGCTGGAGCCAATGCTTCGGTGCTTCCCTTTCGGCTGTGTGTGACAGCCTTCGGTGGTTGAGGAGGATTTTGAGGCTTGATGCAAAATGTGTTCTGTTTTAAATTAGTTCTACGTGTGAAAATTTCAATTAAAAAAAATTGGGATTGTAAGACTCTTTTAGAAATCACTATCTCCTCATAAACATGTAAAATTCACATTCACACATATAGCATTCTCTCTCTTTATTGCTAGTGTGGCAAATGGTATCAATGCCACTGTATTAATTACCATATATTACCATATATGTCTATTTGTAAATTGATACTCAATGTTTTGCATTTATCTGTTTTAAGATTTTTTTGTTAGCAATCAATGCTACAAAGTTCCGCAAATATAAAATATGGCCATATATTGTAGCTTCATGACCTGAAAGTAATATTGGACGGACAGTGAAATGTCAGCTCCAATATCAAAGTCTATAAGGCTTGGCAGTTGCGCCTGCGTTGTAAAAACCAAACTTCAGTTTGCCCTCCAAGAATAGTATTCCGGATTGTTCTACTGCATGTCATGGACCGAGCAGAAACCACTGCTGCATGAAGCCTGACAAAGACTTAGTAAGACCGAAAAAAAGAAAGAGAGAGAGAGAGAAAGAGAGAAAGACAAAGAGAGAGAGAGAGAGGGGGAGGGAGAGAGAAAGAGAGAAAGAGGGAGAGGGAGAGAGACAGAGAGAGAGCGAGAGAGAGAGAAAGAGAGAGGGAGAGAGAAAGACAAAGAGAGAGAGAGAGAGGGAGGGAGGGAGGGAGGGAGAGAGAAAGAGAGAGGGAGAGAGAGACAGAGAGAGAAAAAGAGAGAGGGAGAGAGAGAGAGAGAGAGAGGGAGGGAGGGAGAGAGAAAGAGAGAGGGAGAGAGAGAGGGGAAAGAAGAAACTTGAGGCAGAAGGCTAGTTTCCTCCCCGCTGTTCCGTGTTCTGCGGGCTCCTCGGCGCCTCCGTTGTCTGCGTCGTCCCGGCGCTTTACACGGAACCTTCCAGAAGCCTTTAGCAGCCCCCTCCCGCGCCGCTCTGACCGTGTTTTTGTCAGGGGCCAACAATTTGGGGTTGGTGGCTGGGGGGGGGGAGGGGGAGGGGCGGGGGGGACCGAAGTGTCGCCACATGCCCGTCTGGGAAGATGGCAGAGGAATAGGAGGGCGGGCAGGCGGGCAGGCGGGCAGGCGGGCAGGCGGGCGGTTGCCAGGGGGACGACTCTCCGCCTGACGACGGCGGGTCGCCAGCAGACGATGCGCGGCCTGAGGCCCCCGCCGCGGCACCTCGCTGGGCGGTAATGGCGGTCACCGCTGAGGGTTGTGACCTGGAAACGAAGACGCGGCGGTAACAGCTTGCCGCGTCGGTGGTGGGTCGTGGCAGGGACGAGGAGTTTTTTTTTTTGTTTGTTTTTTAGCCGCCATTTTGGTGGAGGCGGTGTTGCCTCAGGAAGGCCGCAGATGATGCTAGAGGCTCTGCAAAAACCAAAAAAATGAGTCAATCTTAACTATGTATTAGTCATAAATTTAGACTTCTTATTTCTTCTTAATCTTATTTCTTTTACTCTTTTTCTAGATGAGACAAAAAAGATTGCCAAGGAGATTGGAAATGGTTTTACTCATTTCAAGATTTGCCAACGGGGCAAGACCAATTTAATGTCACGTTTGCCAATATAATTTAATTTGTCAAGTAATAGACAAACTAATATTTTCAAATTGAGAGAAATTTTTGAGAGAAAGTCTCATTATAAGACTAAAACACTTAAGACTTCTCTCAGCTCAGTCTGATGAGGAAGAATGTCTCTGTGTAGGAAGAAACCACTCGTTTACAGATTCAACTTGCAAACGCATTTGTTTTATCCCAAAGTGTGTCTTTGTTAAGTGAAGTGCAAGGAGGGCCAACGCAGAGAATGGAGGCATTTCTTTCTCCATCTCCAGTTCTTTCACTTAGAAATAACATCCAGGTGTAGCAGTTACCGAGTCACATTTATGAACTCGGAAAACGTAAGCCTTGAAGAAAAATAATTTCAAAAGATATGATCGACAGTAGTATCAGCAGGTTCAGAGTGGTCCATGCATTTATGGTAGATCATCGAAAACCTAAGGCTCTTGCAGAAAAATAATCTCGATCAGAATGATGATATAGATCAGATATACAGATTCCCACCGCACCGGTTCTAATGTGGAATCCATTGCATTGTTTATGGGCTTATGTATTCATGAACCAAGGCCTCTGTCCAAACTACCGGACTCGCAGTGTGTGCGTACCAGAGACCAACAACGCAGTAGCCTCATCCTGTTCCATCTGTCCTGCATACCACATTCGTACGCGTCTCTCCAAACCTAGAATTTATTTCCAGAACCTTGAGGCTGACGCTACGATGCGCAATAATTCATCTCAAAATATTGTTGCGTGCAGCCAAGAAATCAATAATTCCTTTCCCCCCACCCCCCTCTGTACTAACACCCTACTGCCGTCTCGGAATAAATGTTTTAACATGCCTTCGCACCGTGTTAAACAAACAAATACATTTAGGGCCTCCATGTGAAGTGGGGGGAAGCGATGGGGGAGACACCCGGTACAGTACGTTGGAAATGTTAATAATGGTACCGGAACGGACACACACACGAGTGCAGACGGCCAAGGAGAGCCATGAGACATTTTTTTTAAGGGGGGGGGGGGCTGTTGAGGGATTTGCTTGGGAGTGCAGCTCCTGAGTGTGATCTGTCTGCGTTAGCGCGGGGGGGGGGGGGGGTGCTGGTTTTGGGGGGCCGGGGGCTGGGGGGGGGTTGGGGCGCTCTCTCTCGGGCCATTCACGGTATGACTGATGACCGGCACACAGCCTCCCTCCCGCTGCTCGCAATGCTAGAACACAATGGCCTCTCTGGCTAAAACAAAAGCATTCTAATTGGCCCGTCCAATGGGGGGCAGCTGCCTGCACGGAGGCCATTTTGTCTGTTGCAGGGAGGCCATGACGACGAGGAGCTGGTGGTCTGGAGTGTGCACGGCTAGCCTGTTTTTATTTCGTCTCATTTTATTTAAAGTAGCGTTCGTTTTGTTTTGTTTTGTTTGTTTCAACACTGTGATTAAAAATGATTGAAGCTCTTATACTGCATACTGTATCTCCAGCGGCTGGAGGTTTGCTTGTTTCATAGCCTACAGTTACACTTAGATATAAATATTATTTTCACAAATTCATAAATATTTCATAAAAATGTATAAATATTAGGCTGCAATACCTGGTTACTGTAGATGGAAAAATCAACTGTCAATCTATTGTTTTTGAACACACATGGCCAGACACATTCAAAATTTTGTGGGACCTAATATCATTATATATATTATGAACTAATAATGAAAACCCCAGTATGCAGTCAATTATACTGTGATTTCATTCAGCCAGACAACACACATTGAGTTTCCACACTCAGGTACTTTGTTCCCAAAACTTTAAAATTGAATTGCAGTACATTTGCTATTCATTTGCTATTCAGCTGTTTTTTCTTGAAGCAAAAGATAAATTAAATATCTGGTGTGCAGCCAATAAAGACAATGGAAATATATTCTCCTTTAAATGTCCTTGGATGTAACGCTTCCAAAGCTGCTTATAGAACAAACAATGTGATGTGGGGAAACTATGTTGTTCTCTCAAAACAAAATTAAAAAAATTGTAGACAATGGAGAAAGTCCTAACTAAGAGTCCAAATTACCACAGATACTGACAAGGAAGGTAGACTGAGCCCACACTGTTTCCTCTGGGTTAAATATACTTATGCGCTAATTCATGACCGCTGATTTCTTACTTTTATTAATGTTATAAAGGGCTAGGTCTTGTCATATGTATAAAGGATTTGTTAGATTTTTTGACAATGAATATTAAGGTTAATGGTGCTTCATAAATACATTGAATACACACAACTGAAAGTGAAGGTTCTTTTCTTTAGAAAGCATGACAGTTGAACATAAAAAGTTCAAAAACCAACAAATGAAAACTGTGGAAAGAAATTATGAAGCAAATACCATGATATTTATTATTATATGAATGTTGAAAATAACTGAAGGTGTTCCTGTCAGATCTCAGGCTGTTGAGAAATAAATTCTTTTAACATTGAGTACTGCCTCAGACCTGGTAACTAACAAGCCCTGATGGGTGGATGATATGTTTGTTTTTGGCTGAAGGAATCGGGGAAAAGCTTCAGTACACCAGGCAACGTATCTCAGGAGCGTTCCCTCCTGGCTGTGTCTTGTCGGTTGAGACAGTGTGAAATCCCCACTCTGAATGGCGTAACCCTGACAACCTGGCTGCTGTTGATGACGAGTCCTGTGGATTTGGTATAATTTGGCTTTATTTTTTCAACGCTTTAAGGTTAAAAAAAATTGAAAGTACAATTTCTTGTACTAATGTTTTCATGTTTTGTGTATGAGTGAGAGTGAGAGAGAGAGAGAGAGGGAAGAGAGTGCTGATCTTTTTGAAGTGAAGTACAGTGCAGTCCAACAACTCAATTTAATGCAATGCTTCTGCAATCAGTAGTCTGATGTGAGCTTTACTCATACTACACCGAAAACTGTACCGTATAAACAGTAAAACACTTTCTGTCTGTATTGTATTTTGAGAGAAACGCAAGAATACCAAATCACTAATGACTCAGGAACGGCATGAAGTACCCAAAGTTGCTGTGCTCCCTGGAAACCACTAGAACGTGCTCTTCAACAGATCATCCGCTCAGCTCCTCTCTCCCCGTCCGACGTGCCAGACCGGCCTAAAGCTCTGCTTCTAATTTGTAAAAGAAGCAGAAAGAAAGCGATTTATAACTGTGAAAGGAGAGTGTACCACCAACACAGACAGCTCCCCCAAGGGGGCCTGGGCCTGCGCAGTCTGGGTTTTGTTTTTTTTTAAATAAAAAAATTTAAAAAATAGGCTGAATAAATCAACAGCGCTGGCTGCTGGATGACCTCATCTTTCCATTCAGAGATAACCTCCTGCCATGATCCAGAAAGAGGCTCTGGGCCTGGTCAGACCTGGTGTAGATGGGAGACTTGCATGCAGAGAATTGCCTACCTCTGATCAAATGGACCTATATACATATGGATTACATTTATTATTATTATTATTATTATTAATAATAATAATAATAATAATAATAATAATAATAATAATGACAACAACAATAATAATTATCGTTATTGTTATTATGTTAACAATAACAATATAGTTTTGTTGTGTACTAAATATATAAAAAAATAACATTTTTATAGAGGGTTTTTCATTTAATGCTGAAAGTCTTGTGCCCATGGACCCTATGTCAACCTATGTCCTATTGAATGGGTGAATGCGAGGCATCAATTGTAAAGCGCTTTGGATAAAAGCGCTATGTAAATGCAGTCCATTTACCATTTACCATCCTATACAGCAGGAAGAAACTTACTGTATCCAAGTCCCAGCCATGTCAGAACCCAGATTCGCAAGAGATATATTAATTCTGCATGTCCCAGCATGCCCTCACACTTGGGTTCTTTATTGACTGAACTATACAGAATTAACGACAATGAAATGTTTTGCAGGATTCTATTCATAATAGTATACTAGCGACATTATCTGACAGATGAGAACATTTTTATGAGAGTACTTCTTTGCATTTATGGTCTTACTAAGCTTACATTCATTCTGACATATAAACTCACTTGCGCATATTCTGCACTGTATACCATAAGAACTTAGAGCGTAGAAGAAAACATGTGACGCTGATGATCCTTTCGGGCGATCTGATTGGCCTGTCATGAAAAACAGGAAGTTACAGTACTACCGACACATTGCCCGCCGTTGCACTGTAATACAGCTGAATCACCCCTCTCGATGATTGACAGGCAGCAGGCAGACTGTGGGAGTTAACTGTCCATGACATAAAG
This sequence comes from Anguilla rostrata, assembly GCF_018555375.3. NCBI lineage: Eukaryota > Metazoa > Chordata > Actinopteri > Anguilliformes > Anguillidae > Anguilla > Anguilla rostrata. Next base: position 68,040,536 of record NC_057935.1, on the reverse strand, counting down.
GGCCAATGACATGAGCCTCAGACATGGGGGCGGGGCTATAGTTCACTTGAGTGACAGAAAATTGGACGGGGGCTTATACCCAGAAGTACTGATAGGAAAGAAGTCATTGTCTCTGTGAGTGACAAATGGCAGTCGAGGGTATTTTCTCATACAATTTTTTTTTTTTTTTTTGGAGTCACTTAAATGTATAATGTGCAGCATGTAAGCATTGAGACAGTGACTCATTTTTTTGTTGATGGGTGGCTCTCAAGAACGTCGTATTTGGAAATGAAACAAATGAGAGGTTAAAGTGCAGACTGTCAGATTTAATTTGGGGTATTGCAATTTGCCGCCCTTTTCACCAAATCCTTTTCAGAGCAACCTATAGCTACAGACCAAGGGAAACAAGTCAGGTTGCAGGATACATGGTAAATGGACTGCATTTATATAGCGCTTTTATCCAAAGCGCTTTGCAATTGATGCTTCTCATTCGCCAGAGCAGTTGGGGGTTAGGTGTCTTGCTCAAGGACACTTCGACACGCCCAGGGCAGGGTTTGAACCAGCAACCCTCCGACTGCCAGACAATCGGTCTTACCTCCTGAGCTATGTCGCCCCCATACATGGGCTAGACCATGAGTTAAAAGCAAGTGAGGGTTGAATAAAAGACGTCAGCGCAGCAACATTAAAAAATTCACCGTTGTTCAGATCCATTAAAATTGCTCAGCACTCGATTAAGAGAGACTGGCAGTTGACCGGCAAACAGGGATCACTCTGCTAGTTCTGAAAACAGCCAGTGTTCTTCTTCATGCCTTTTCTTGCGTGAAGTCGACCAAAGTTAGTCAGCGCTGATGACAATCTCTTGTCTCTCAGGTGCACTCTGAGATAAACCTGCACAGACTCCCTGATGCCTGCATTAAGCATAGCTCGCCTCATGGCTCCTGTGCTAAACATATTACAACCACCAGATCCAGAAAAAAAGGCTACGTATGCGTAGGCCTGTACAGGCTTTTGCCTCAGCGACAGACAATTTCAGGCCCAGTATTAGTCTGGTTAAAAGAAGGATCTTTTTTACCGTCATCCATTTTGTAGCTTAAAGGTCAGGAGTGGCAATGGAAACCCCCAGAGAAGCTATTTCCCCTCTCTCTCTCTCTCTCTCTCTCTCTCTCTCTTTATGAGGTCAGGGATTTGGCAGGACGGGTGCATGGGTGGGGCCGGAGGGGCAGAGCTGTCCCCCTCTTAGAAGTGTAATAAATGTAAGTAATGAGCCGAAATGATATTAAAAAAGGGGGGGGTCGCGGTTGACTGCCCCGGCGATTGAAAGCCGCAGATGAGGAGGATATCCAAAGTGCCAAATGTTTCAGGTGTGCCCCCCCCCGCCCCCTTTTTTTTTTTTTTTTTTTTTGTCGCCGGTCTAAAGTGACCAATCTATTCAAATCAATTATCAGCTTTAAATGAGCTGCCTGGTGCGATTAGGGGGTGGGACGTCCCCTGTGGCCGGGGTGGGCGTGGTTGGCAGTTGGGGGGAGGTCCCAAGAGGGCTTGGATGGGGGACGGGGGGGAAGGGGGGGGGGACGGGGTTGAGGGATTATGTGTAGTGACCAGAGTGCCACGGGCTCCAAATAGCCCTCTTCAGGGGTGTCGTAAGGGGACGGGGGGACAGTTAGGATAATTCCAAGGTCCTGACTGATAGGGTCGCTCAGAATACTGTTTTAGAGCACAGGATTTTCTGCGGTGGTGTGGGGCCCAATGTGGGATCTTTTCATAGGGCCCAAAATCCCTAGTGGCGCCCCCTGGCCCTCCTCCACTACCCTGGGACAGTTTCAGACAGCCTTGCATAAATCCATCTGTAAATCCCGAAAAATGTGTCACCATTTTCATCATCCTCCACGTCTAGTCACTGTACATATATTTTTTAAGAAATGTCTTCCACACATTGCATAGAATTATACCAAAGGGGTTATAATTTACATATTAACACGTGACTGCTTATTCTCTAATCTGTGATGCATTTTGAATTTGAAAACATTTTACATTTCTTTTTTTAAAATTAGGATTCCAGGGGTGCTGGTGGGCAGTAAATTCTGAGTAATTTGGGGCCTGTGAGAAACGGCTCTCAAACACACCCACACATTCTGTGCTCCAGGCTTGTATGCATCACTTAATAGTGATTTACATGCAATGACATCACGAGGATGCTTGGCAAATTGCTCGCGTTCAATGGCAAACAGATTGGCTGGCGCAGCACTGTCCTCTGTTTCCTCTCAGGCAATGAATATAATTAATTATCTTTTTATGCGTTCACAAAGAAAATGATTAGTCTCAATGAAGGTGCTGCTGTCGGGTCAGGATTCAGCATCACACACTTGAGCGAGAAGGAACACTAGCCATATTAATGACGGGTCGTCGAATCAGAAATAAAAAGACTCCCCAAAAGTCCCCAGAACATTTCACAAAAGGCTGTGGATATTTGTTGCGCAATATGGTCATTTTTGTGGCCGCTGAACTCAATGACTGAACTTTGCATTAATCCATACAAATAGGTTTGGGGGAGAAAGGCAAGGTAAATTGGACATTATTAAAAAATTTCCAGCAGGGGTCCACAGTCAGTGCCCTACACTGAGAGAGAGGCTGTTGGGCTCGGGGAGCTCAGTGCAGTCCAGTGGACAGGTAATACTATTGTGATGTTCTTTGTGATGCTGCGGCAGTTCCATCGCCTGTTCACAGCGAGATCGCACCACGGCACGACATGTTTTGATGAGACGGTGGCCCACCCTCGATCATTGGTCCTGCTAAGTCTGGTGGTAAAATGGCAAGGGCCCAAATAGGGGGGGGACAAAAAAAAACGGGATGGAAGCTATTTTATCATGGCGGGAACTCCTGGGTGTCAATAACGTATAGTACCAGGTGATTCCAACCACGATGAGCTTTAATCAGTATATAAACAGAATTCCTATTTATTTTTAAGATCAATAGAGATCAATAACACTTTTTCTTTTTTTTTTTTTTTGGGACAGTGCGGCCAGTCAATCTGCCTTTTGAATATGTCTGTTTCCGAATCGGTGTCCAGTTTTTGGAAGGGAACTCAGCTTGGCTTCTTCACCTTGCATTCATTTAGTTTATCGTTACAGAATGAGTTGTATTAAACGTTTCCCAGGATGCAGCTGCCTCACTTTTTTTTGGACCGTATTTTGTTTGTATTGTTATTTCTTCTCAGAGTTAGAAGTCAGTTTTCAGCTCTCCTCGTATAGACACACATTCTGCTTCTTGTTGAACATCAGGTGCTCTTCAACTTTTATTCCTTAGCGTATGGATGGTTTTCAAAGGCATTAATTATGGTAATTATGAGAGCAAAGAAGCAATTGATAAGTTAGTGATTAAAAAGATATGTGTAACAGTCCATGCCATTATTTAAATACATAATTTTCTTTTTCATTTTGAACTAATTGGAATAAAATGTATGGCACATTAGTCTGCTAATTTGGGCCACTAATCTTTGCCTATTGTAAGTGAGAAAGATAAAAAAAGGAACCATTTCCCTTTCTGATGGTTTCAGTTAATTGAATTCCTTTTTTTAATTATGTTTTATTAAAAACCGCTCATTTTCTGGCCACAGCCATTATGAGCTCACCATATGGAACCGTGTGTGGGTGTGTGAAAAGTTGAGAAAGGAGAAATTAGCTTTTTTTTTTTTTTTCTTTTTTCCTCCTCCCTATTCGGAAGAACTGAACTGTCAGCGAATTTTTGGGGCGAAATTAATTATTTCAGCTTGATAAACCTTTTCATCCATTTGACTCCTTACACAGAAAAAGCCAATTAATGATGTCAAACACGCTCTCCTCTCCTGGGACGGGCCCGAGGGACGGGCCCCAGAGACGAGCTGGTGTGTGTGTGTGTGTGTGTGTGTGTGTGTGTGTTTTTGTGGTGGAGGGCCGAGGCAGAGCGAGCTCGTCGGGGGAAGCGCTTCCTAATCACGACACACCTGTCAGACCTCGGTCTCGTTATCTGCGTACGGAGGGCAGGCCTCGTTTTGTCAGACGCACCTTTCTCCCGAACCAACAACTGCCCGGGGAAAGGCCACGGAACTGTCCGCCGGCAGATGATTCTTTTAATTACCGAATCGCGTCTGTAGCCGCCACGTTTCTGATGAGCTAGTTAGAGGCACAACCGGGTCAAGGCTAACAGCTTTTCAGGGGGGAGTCCATTTTCCTGTGATTGGGGGAGTCCATTTTCCTGTGATTGGGGAAGTCCATTTTCCTGTGATGGGAGGGTCCATTTTCCTGTGATTGGGGAAGTCCATTTTCCTGTGATGGGAGAGTCCATTTTCCTGTGATGTGGGGGAGTCCATTTTCCTGTGATGGGAGGAGTCCATTTTCCTGTGATGGGGGGAGTCCATTTTCCTATGATGGGGGGAGTCCATTTACCTGTGATGGGGGAGTCCATTTTCCTGTGATGGGGGGAGTCCATTTCCCGTGATGGGAGAGTCCATTTTTCTGTGATGGGGGAGTCCATTTTCCTGTGATGGGGGAGTCCAATTTCCTGTGATGGGGAGTCAATTTTCCTGTGATGGGGGGAGTCCAATTTCCTGTGATGGGGAGTCCATTTTCCTGTGATGGGGGGAGTCCATTTTCCTGTGATGGGGGAGTCCATTTTCCTGTGATGGGGGGAGCCCATTTTCCTTTGAAAACACAAACACAAAGAAACAAAATTACTGATGTATTTTTATTTCTGTTGGTTTTCTGCACTGAATCGATTACTGAGCCCGTTCCCATGCATTTTCTTATGATGCACTTGCCTGTCCACGATGTCTCCACATCTCTGATGGCACAATAATGAAGTGTACTATGTGCACGAGTCATCACTGGTTTATACCAAGATGATCCACAAGTCTTAATCCGGCGATGTCACTAAGAAGCTCCATCACCAGTGATCATAATCGGATCCTGTAAGCTGTACTATAAACTGACTGCCTGTGCAATAGTCTTCAAGAAACCCACGAGGAACAAAAGGTCACTAGCATTAAAGGCCGCATCTTGCTATTTCTTGCCCATTGTAGAGCAGTTATTATAAAACTAATTTATGGAATGGATAACTCTACTCGAGTGAAAGCGGATGCTTTAGGTTCTCGTGTTACTGTTTTCGGTCCTAGTTTGATCTTTGTGTGTGTGTGTGTGTGTGTTTGTAAGTATATGTGTGGACATATGCCTTCAGTGAAACCTATCCCGAGCAGGCCACAAAGAGAATGTGTTTCCTGTGTAGCGGTAACATAAAGAAAGGGGAGACCTGCGCACACAGCTAAATGCTTGTTTGGCACATTCCTGTCTATTTTCGTAGTCGGCATCTGTGATGTTTCTCAACGAGAGTCACACTTCGCCGAGGTGCCTCTAGGTGCCATTTCCAGACATGGTGTAGAATCACTGTCCTTAACTCTTTTTGGCAAACATTAAGAGCCATTTCTAAGAAATGCTATTTTGCCAAAAATTTATGATGAATGAACAGACTTTCATGGCAGGTACAGTCTCTATAGTGTCTTCAATCCATGCATATTCTACCACACACATATTATTATTGTTATTAGACAAATTCCGCCCTGCAGACAACACATACAAAATGTTAACCTGAACCATAATAAGAATCACCCTACAAAAGACAAAGCTCTGGCACTCTGTGTACACATCAGTGAAAATAATTTCAAACACGTATTATACGCTACTGAGGTACGAGCCAGCAGCTGAGTTAAAGGGGAAGTTAAGACGAAGCCCTGAAAATTCCCCCATGCATTAAATGGTATGCGGTGTCTATTGGTTCCAATGAACACAAGTATGCGCCTGCTGCTTCTTGCTGCGATGGCTTCCATTAAAGGGACTCTTCTTGATTCGTTCCCTGTCACGCGGCCAAATCTAGTCATATGAGAAAGACTGCGGGGGGGCTTGGAACGGCGAGAAAACTCGGCATATTCCACATATGGAATTCTCCGTTTGGTTTCTTAAGTGTCTCCGGCGGCGTCAGGCTTGAATATTGAATGGCCTTGTCCATGTGGCACAAAGGTCGTGATTTTTATCGATTCTTACATGATTATTTCTCGCCAATTTAACTTGAGTTGAAGCTAAATTCTTGATCCGCGGGGCCTTAATAATAACGTGCCTTTATTATATTGCGTTGCTGTCGAAACAACATGCGACGGTTGCGTGTCGGTTTCTCAAAACCCCTTTTTGCGCAATCCAGTACAATCAATTCTGGATCGCAGTTACATCTCTCTTCATCATTTCTAACAGCATATCTGGCAAGTAAATGAAACAAAAAAACGGGGGTTGCGTGGAGTGCAGTCCAGTGCAGTGGGTCGTTAGCTTTTGATGTTAGCATGGGTATCTCAGCTGAGAGTGCTGAAATGTAATGAATGTGATGGAAAAATCAGATCAGGTTCCAAACGTTTGTTGCCCGTTAGCTCTTAAGCTGCAAACCGGGAATGAATTCCAATATTCGTGATCACTTTATATTACTCCATACACAATGAATTTATCTCAGCAGAAGAACTCAATTTTAACCGAGTCTGTTTTGAGTTTGGTTTATTGTACTCTCCAGTGTTTGTCGAATTTTACTTTTGAGCAGTCAGCTGCATCTTTGAAATCTGATTAGAAGCACATGCAAATATTACCCCAGAATATATTTGCTGTCTTTGTTCTGTGTTCTAGCTCTTCACATCAGGTATAACAAAGATAGATCATTCTCACTGGCCTTGCCACCTCTTGTTAACTGTAAAGTTTATTTATTTATTTATTATTTTTTTTTAATCCGTATTTGTTAGGCAGTGGTGAAACAAAGAACAGCGCTATGATTAACAGGCCAAATCAAAAATCAGAATAGAGATAAATGAAGTCATCTGTCTAAAACGTGTAGTAGCATAGATTTGGTAAGATTTTGCATCCAGGTATAGGGGAGACATCCTTTTGTGCATATTCATTTGATAGCAGCTTTCCTATTCCATCTTAAAACTCATTCAGGAGAACATTTGTACAGTATTTCCCTTCCATTACTGTTCTGTTATCAGCCAGACAATATTCCACATAAGCTCTTTTTCAGATGATATTTTGGCATGCAAAATTTTCTCTTTTGCGAGTAATCATTTTTGCTGCCTTTGCGTCTCTGTTTACGTACCAGCAAAAATAAATTTAGAAACTGAATCATTGATTACGCTTTAACCGCCTCAATCAGCTACGCATTCCACAGACGTCCCTTCATTCCGAAAATATTCAAAGGGCGCCGGAGAATGCCGATTCGCGCCGGGCAGGAATTAAGCTCTCCAGGTGTCACGTTGTGCGAATTTCCCGAGGCCTGAACGCTTAAGGTGACGACACCGGTGTAATCCGCTGACATGAAAGAGGAAAGACAGGGGATGAAGGAACACAACGCGCGCGCTATACGCGCTCGCTTCAAGGGGCCCCTGGCGCGGTGCGTAAACATTGCTCCCTCATTATCCACTTGGAAAAGTGCTTGACATGACGTTTACCCACTCAAGTGTTTCCCACTGCGGGCTCGGCCCATCTGCACCGAGCATGTGGCTTTCATAAATCCTGCATTTTCTCTATGGCAACACAGTGTTTTCGCTCTTTTTTTCTCCCGCTACACAGCTTGTACCATTTCCTATTTGAATCATGGTAGAAGACATGATTACCCTTTCCCCACCCCACGCCTAATTTTACAAGATGACATTATGTTAACACCAGATCAGGACAACCAGGCATTGCAATGATAATTTCTTAATGTAATGCATTGCTACTCATGCCTTTCTAGAATTCAGAAGTTTTTTTTTTTGTTTGTTTGTTTGCTTGTTTTGCCCAAATTGTACACATAAAAAAGTAGCTAATGATATTATTTACTATCTTAAAATGTGTGTGTGTGTGTGTGTGTGGGGTGGGGGGGGTATGGTTGGGTTTCATATTTTTTGGATCCATCCCTGCTGGTACTACATTTCTTAGAAGTATATATATATATATATATATATATATATATATATAAGTGAAGGTTACTTAATGTATGGTAAACTGAAGCTGCAATGTTTGTTCAAGATATCAGTAACCCACAGGTCTATGAATGCAGGTGATCCTTGTACACACAGTGAGAAATGCCAGAATTAAAAAAAAATAGCTTCCGAACACTTGCCAGTCTACTGTCCAAATATACAGTTTTAAAATGTAATAACTTTGTGTCATCACCGGCCCAAGGACTGGAAGCTGATTGGCTCTCATCAAAGCTGGGACTGCAGAGGGATGTGGCAGTATTTAATTTAATTTCCTTCTTAATCCCCCCCCCTCCCCCCTCTCTCTCTCTGTCTTTCTCTTTCCACAGTTTTATTTGTGTGGCCAAGACAGGATGGGAAAAAGCTGTGAAATCCCAAAGCAAAGGTTAAACCAGGTCACAGTGTGTAGAGAAGAATTAAAGATAAGCCAGGAAACGCTTATTTAACATTTAAGTGATATTTGTGGGATTAAGAGAACAGGGATGTGTTTTAGCAGTGAAATCTCATTGGGTGAGAGGCCACCCTGAAGGAGCCGGCATCCTGAAAGGATTTCCACCTACAAGTGAAGACTACACGGTCTTTAACGGTTGTGGGAGATTAAGAAGCTGGAACACTTCATGCAATTTTTTTTTGTTTGTTTTGTTTTTGCTTGCGAACCACAAGGAAACATTTCAGTTCTCTCTCAGTCTAGATTTCCACTACTCTAGACGTTTTCACATAAACGGACTAGGTTAACCCCAATACAGGTTAGGGTTTACAGCCTGGTAATGTCCCAGTCTGCTTGAAAACTTTCACTTTTCTTCATTACTAAATATTCAGGTCAAGTCAAGGTCATGCAGCTTTGCGTTTGAAATGGTCATTTTGAAGTGTTCTGTCTTGTTTCATCCTTAAGAGCCGCAGACTGTCATGATGTGCAGAGGATAATTACCTTCCAAGATTCAACATGTTCTAGGCCTCTGAAAATGTCCAGGATTGTTGTCAACAAGTGACAACAAGTGAGAACAGCCCTGATGCACAGCCATGATGTGCCACAATGTCCAAATATGTCTGTGGAAATCTCGGTAGTGTGTGGCCAGCATATGTATACACGTACAGCAATATTTTAACATTTTTTTTATTTTTATCACAAGCTAGATTACTATAACTGCACCTTACACACTGAAGAAGTTATTACTATTGTAGTTGTTGGAATTAGTTGTTGTGTAGTTGTAGGAATTACGGCAGATGCCACATTGGTTTTTGAAATGGGGAAATCATATTCCCCATTCACCATTTCAAGATGTGGCTATAATTATTTGCTCACCATGTGCAAGGGTGTTGTTGTTTTCCCACTAGCACGCTCAGAGGTTTCAAATAACAGCATGGCCATTGTTAGAATTACCTTAAAAAGCTAACTTCAGCTACTCGATCATGCCAAATGTTTGGGACTTGCCATTCAGTTACTGCCTATTTTTCCCCATTTTGTGCGTCTGTGGCTTGTAATGGAAGCATAGATTAAACAAACACACGCTCTTGCCAAAACTCAAACGTCAACATGGTTTCTACTGCTGTCCAACTTGTGTTTTGACCTACATTTTCGGTATTGGAGTCATTCAATCTTTTGACTTTTTTTTTTTTAACCAATGCTACATACTGTACAGCTTCGCTGAATATGTGAATTGTGGATTAGCTAATGTACACATCGTTTTGTGGAGAGAATAAGCCATCCACATGTGGTAAAAATCTGTGATTTCGTCATACGCTGCCTCTGCGCAACATTATTCCAAGATTAAAATTTATTTTTGTCTTCCACAGATCTCGGCAATGACAATATTTGGGTGGTATCACGGGATGAATGGGTTGGTTGTGTTAATGCTGCACAGATATGCTTCACATGTTCGCTGATCTTTGAGTCATCTGGATGGCTCAAGGCACTGTGGCTGCCATTCAACCCAGTGCGCATATTAAGAAGACCAGGGAATCTGCGCAGCATCTGTGTACCATTGATCGAAAGGACAGGCCGATATTTTTTTCTATGAATTTTGATTTTTTTTTTCTAAAATTACTGGCCTCATTCCAAAGGTTCAGATCTATAAAAATGTACATAGAAATATATTGCATGGAAGTAAAATATTAGCTAGAAAAAGTTCCAAAATCAGCACCAAGGCAATACATCAAAAAAGGATGTTTTAGAAATGTACTTTTTTTTTTTTTTTTTACTCCAATAAATGAAACCCTGTATTTGCCCCGTATATGCTGAAAAGTTCCACTGCGCGTGATTTTGAAAGCGCACGCAGTGACAGCCCGTTTCCGTGCTTTAGAGCGATGCAGCGGCGATGGCCGTCCTCCTCCCACGCACCGACACGCCAGATCGGACGCTAATTAAAGATTGATGGCGATGCGTGTCACCGCGACGCCGTTTGTCATCTATTGTTATTCAATTAGCCAGCTGGACAACAACGGCGAGGACACGAATGCGTCAATAAGGAGGGAAACGCAACTGGTGAGCATCTGACCCGTCTGTGACAAGCTCAGAGCAGCGGACAGCCAGAGCCCAATGCATGCTCTGGCAGAAATATATCATATATCAGGCCCAATGCATGCTCCAGCACAAATATATCATATATCAGGCCCAATGCATGCTCCAGCACAAATATATCATATATCAGGCCAAATGCATGCTCTGGAAGAAATATATCAGGCCAAATGCATGCTCTAGCAGAAATATATCATACATCAGGCCAAATGCAAGCTCAGAGCAGCGGACAGCCAGAGCCCAATGCATGCTCTAGCACAAATATATCATATATCAGGCCAAATGCATGCTCTGGAAGAAATATATCAGGCCAAATGCATGCTCTAGCAGAAATATATCATACATCAGGCCAAATGCAAGCTCAGAGCAGCGGACAGCCAGAGCCCAATGCATGCTCTAGCACAAATATATCATATATCAGGCCAAATGCATGATTTAGCAGAAATATATCAGGCCAAATGCATGCTCTAGCAGAAATATATCATACATCAGGCCAAATGCATGCTCAGAGCAGCAGACAGCCAAAGCCCAATGCATGCTCTGGCAGAAATATATCATATATCAGGCCAAATGCATGCTCTAGCACAAATATATCATACATCAGGCCAAATGCATGCTCTAGCACAAATGTATCATATATCAGGCCAAATGCATGCTCTGGCAGAAATATATCAGGCCAAATGCATGCTCTAGCAGAAATTTATCATACATCAGGCCAAATGCATGCTCAGAGCAGCAGACAGCCAAAGCCCAATGCATGCTCTGGCAGAAATATATCATATATCAGGCCAAATGCATGCTCTAGCAGAAATATATCAGGCCAAATGCATGCTCTGGCAGAAATATATCAGGCCAAATGCATTCTCTAGCACAAATATATCATACATCAGGCCAAATGCATGCTCAGAGCAGCAGACAGCCAGAGCCCAATGCATGCTCTAGCACAGATATATCATATATCAGGCCAAATGCATGCTCTAGCAGAAATATATCAGGCCAAATGCATGCTCTAGCAGAAATATATCAGGCCAAATGCATGCTCTAGCAGAAATATATCATACATCAGGCCAAATGCATGCTCAGAGCAGCAGACAGCCAAAGTCCAATACATGCTCTGGCAGAAATATATCATATATCAGGCCAAATGCATGCTCTAGCAGAAATATATCAGGCCAAATGCATTCTCTAGCACAAATATATCATATATCAGGCCAAATGCATGCTCTGGCAGAAATATATCAGGCCAAATGCATGATTTAGCAGAAATATATCAGGCCAAATGCATGCTCTAGCAGAAATATATCAGGCCAAATGCATTCTCTAGCACAAATATATCATATATCAGGCCAAATGCATGCTCTGGCAGAAATATATCAGGCCAAATGCATGCTCTGGCAGAAATATATCAGGCCAAATGCATGCTCTAGCAGAAATATATCAGGCCAAATGCATGCTCTAGCAGAAATATATCAGGCCAAATGCATGCTCTGGCAGAAATATATCAGGCCAAATGCATGCTCTAGCACAAATATATCAGGCCAAATGCATGCTCTAGCACAAATATATCAAGCAAAATGCATGCTCTAGCATAAGTATATCAAGCCTAATGCATGCTCTAACACAAATATATAAAGCCTATCACATGCTATAGCACAAATATATCAAGCCTAAAGCATGCTCTAGCACAAATATATCAAGCCTACGTTTTACAACTTTTGACTAAAACCTCCATTTTAGTAACAAACACCACCAGTTCTGGGGGAAAACGGCGTCAGCCCCTAATTAATGTGCACGTGCACGTGTGTGCCAAAAAGATGAAAGGGAGTAATGATTATTCAGATGTTTGTTTACCCGTGCACGTCTCTGGAGCTGTTATCTGATCTACGCGCCCCACAGAATTATGGGTCTTACACTGCCGCTAATAATTAGAGCGCGTGGGCCTCTCCAATAAAACTGGCGTGCCGTCTGTTCAAGTGGAAAACATCTACAGTAATTACCATCACACGGATGTCTCTGTATATACAATGGATTGTGTAATGCTTAATTAACGGGACATAATCCTGCGTTGAGTCCTCTCTTTTTTTTTTCCCGCTCGGTGAGAAGTGGCTTTGAGTTTCTATCTATGCAGCAAATTTTCATGGTGGTCTCTGGTGACTGAGACCAGTATGATACGAATCTATGCAGAGCGAAAAGTCAATGAAAAGCTTTAGTCACAGCTGAGAAGACATCATTGCTATTTGTGGACCGTGATCATATTTTTTTTGGGCCAGGTATTTATGTTTGTGTTCCCCCCCCACCCCTATTTTTGTGTCCTTGATAATTTATCTTTCATTTTTCATTTTCTTTTTTTCAGTTTTTTTCATCTATATCTAATAGGTAAGAACATGCTGAGCTCCGAGTCACATTTGGATGGGATTTTGCATGCCTCCTGTCGACCCTGCCCCCCCCCACCCTCCTTCGGTTTAGGGTGGCAGTTTGGCCGTTGTGTTTTTCCACTGCCGTCGCCGCATTGGGAAGGCGTTGACAGGGCGCGGTGGGGGCTGGCGGTGGGCTGGGGGGGTCCTCGAGGGGAAGAAGCACCTGACAACTGGAGACGGTCAAACACCCTGGACCATGGCGGGCATCGCAGGTGCCTCCCGGGTCAAATGTGAGGAGGGCAGGGGGGGCGGGGGGGGGCAGGGGGGTCGTAACCCCTACGCAAGTGGTTCGCATTGCCGATTTTAAACGGGTGTCCCGACCCAGCCACCTGTCTGAAGCCTGGGAGGTAGGAACACCAATTAGGGAGGGGCCCGCGGGTCAGGGGTTTGTCCATCGCATCTTGGGCCTGCTGGACGGACACCGACCGACCGGCAGCAGCAGCAAAGCAGAAGGGGGGGGGGGGAATGGGGCAAAATGTGTGGAATGCGGGGGCAAAATGTCACTTCGCGCCAGGTCATATGTTGATGTATCCTCGGGGAGGCGGGGGGGACGGACACCTTGCACGGTGCACCTGCACCGGGAGGGTGTTTAAATTACACCCGTGAACCGGGGGGTCGTTCGCTGGAATGCATCTTTGGCCCTTTGGCCCTTGGGCCCTTGGCCATGGCAAGAGCAGTCCAGCTGGGCTCTCCTGACCTCAAACTGGACTCTATCTCAGTCTCAGTCTCTATCTGGTAAACGGACTGCATTTATATAGCACTTTGATGCCTCTCATTCACCCATTCACACACACACACTCACACGCCAATGGTGAAAGGCTGCCATGCAAGATACCAATCAGCTCGTTGGGAACAATTAGGGGTTAGGTGTCTTGCTCAGGGACACTTTGACACGCACAGGGCGGGGGATCGAACCGCCAACCCTCCAACTGCCAGACAACCGCTCTTACCTCCTGAGCTATGTCGCCCCTATATCTCTGTCTACTCCGCTTGCTTTTTCAAAATATCAACAAGCTCAATGCAGCGATTTGCTCAATGCTGTGTTACTCAAAGCTTCACTTTCACTACTTAGGATGTTTCTGATTGTTGTTATGGCATAATGCATGTTGTTCATAATTGTGTATTATTACATTTCTGTATTCACGTTCTTTTAATTGGTCATACTGGTGTGCGTGTGAATGTGCATGTGTGTACATGTGTGTGCGTGTGTGTGTGCGCATGTGAGCGAGCATGTGTGTGTGCGCGCAAGCAAAAGGAAAAAACAAAACCTAGTTGGGAGAAATTATTTAAGAATAGCATTTTTACAGAAACGAAAAAAGTAATCACAAAGTAATCACGGCACATGGGGTGTGAAACTGAAATATCCGAATGTTCTCGGTCCTAACAGATGTGATGCTGCGATACCTGACACTGGAGATCCGCGCAGGATGCTGTGGAATCCGGTGACCTGGCGTGCCCTGCCGGCTCTGCGGCGTTCCCGATCCCGCTGAACGCTCCGATCCGGGAATGCCGGGAAAAGGTCGCGCGCCGGGTCAGGAATCCCGCCGAGCTCCTCGGATCCCACCGCCGCGCCTCGTGGTTTCACGCTACGAGTCAATTCATCTCACTGCGCAAACCAGCGGAGAAAAACACTCACTCAGAGGTGTCTGCCGCCACCTGTATCGCCCTGTATGAGTTACTGCGTCAACAAGTCTCCTGTTCATCTGTTTGATAAAAAAAAGTGCAACATTGAGAAAAACCTTTACTCAGGGTGGTCTGCTGCCACCTGTATCGCTGTTTATCTTAGTTGACTCAGTTATTGCACTTGTGCCTACTCAGATATTGCTTGTTTTATTTGCATAGACTGATTTGTTGCTGTTTTTGTTGTGTTAATCAGATTAACCTACAGGGTCCAAGTTAAACTACGCGGTCGTTCCCTGCACTTGGAACTGTACTTATACACTTTATATACACTTTGTTGTACGTCGCTCTGGATAAGAGCGTCTGCCAAATGCCCGTAATGTAATGTAATGTAATGCCCTGTATGATTTATTGCCTTAGCAAGTCTCCTGTTCATCTGTTTAATAACAAAAAAGTGCAAAATTGAGGAGGGGGTCTGCTGCCACCTGTATCGCCCGGTATGAGTTACTGCGCTTCTGTCTTTTATGCTATTACACTCTCCTGTTCATCAGTTTAATTTTTAAAAAGTGTAAAATTGAGAAAAATGCTTACTCAGGCAGTCTGCTGCCACCTGTATTGCCCGGTATGAGTTACTGCGTTTCAGTCTTTTATGATATTAAAGTTGCCTTTTCATCTGTCTAATAAAAAAAAAGGGCAAAATTGTTCAAATGTACCCGTACGCTGTTTAAATGGGATTCAAATATATTTCACCCTGTGGTTCAGCTCAGAGTAGATGCGAAATTGATGTTTTGAAAGGAGTGGAGCTTGCGTTTCCTCTCGAGTTTTCATGTTTCATGTCTGGAATCCAACCCCCTTGCTGTCATCTCAGCGCTTCAAAAATATTTCTTCAAAATTTTAAGATGATAAAGGGAAGAAATCCCTTCTGAGGCATTCTTGCCTGCCAAATCTTTGAAATCATCAGAGTTGGGTTGAAAGAGAGAGTTCTCAGGGTGTTCTTATATTCTGCAAAAATTGTATCACTGTACTGTATGTGATCTACGGTCTATTTCACGGAAATTTTATTAAGCAGAAAAAATAGATTTTGTGTAATAAAAAAATAATAATAATAATTTGCTAATGAGCCTAAAAGAGATTAAATTACAGACCAATTGGATTAATGAATGCATGATATTTATTCTTGGTGAGAGCAGGATGTGGCAGCATTATAAAGGTTATGTGCTTGGCGCCTCTTTGTCTTAATAAAAGGAAGTTCTCTCAGAGGACGACTTGACAGAGCCCTTGGAGAACACAAGCAGAAGGTTATGGCTGATATCAACCCCACAGAATGCGAAAAAAAATAATAATTACAGGGGACGGGCGTAGGAAAATTAACATTCCCTTTGTCTGCGTCGTCTTGTCTGGGCACTTATTGTGAGAGAGGCTTTTATGTTTCTCAGAATCTATTTTGTTGTGCAAAGGCAATTCCATCATGGTTTAAGGCAGTTGTCCTCAGCAAATAATTAAGCAGGGGCCTGTATTTCTGGAGAAATGCCCTAAATGAAGAGGCAGGCTCGATGCAAACGTGTGTTGTGACTTGTCCGGTGTAAGCATGTGGTCTCTGTGTCAGGCTTCAGAAAGCTTGGAGCTGATCCCTCTATGATCTCCAACAAGTTTGTAGTCATTGCCTTTCTAAATCCAAATAGTTGTTGTTTATTACTGGGTGTACAGGTGATTTGTTTAAAAAAGAAAAAAAGGAATCGACTTATGATGTCAGTTAACTGCGAACTGGACGTCAGGAAAGTGATCCCATAAGCCTGTTTCTTTTTTTTCTTTCTTTTTTTTTTCCTCAACTGTTTTGACTGACACTCGTTTCCTTGAACTCTGTGTGCTCAGCGGAGGAGAGAGAGAGAGAGAGAGAGAGAGAATATCCCCTTGCATTTGAACTCCGCCATGATTGGCATGACTGGCTGGGGAGGGCCTCCCTGCTGGTGGGATTGTGGGGTGTCGCAGTGCCCCTACAACTTTAGGAAGTGGTGGTGGCCACTCATTGTTACCCTGACAATGGATGTAAGACAGTGGGGTTACAAAAAAAAAAGAAAAGAAAAAAAAACTTGTGAGAAATTGAACAAGGACTAGGAAGAGGCACAAAGAGTCATCTTCCACTTCTTTCATGAGACATGCAATGTCTAGACAGCGATGTTCCACTGCGTCTTCTTTGCATGGGGGAAAGAGAGAGAGAGAGAGAGAGAGAAAAGAAATAATATAGAAGTTGATGATTGTGTTGAATGGCAGGAGTGATATGAACCCATTACTTAACTTCGCAGTGCGATCTTGTGGCTCCATTTTCCTGTCAAAAACAATGAAGGCCTGTCAACATCTGGCGGTCTGCTGCTGGGGAGCCAGACGCAGCACTGAAAAAAATGCCCGAAAATGCGTCACATCTTCACGATTTCTTTTTCTTTCTCCCTTTTTTTTTCGCGCTGTTCTGCAATAATGTACTGCAGTAACGTCTTCACAATGTTGTGAAAGAGCATTCTGTGTGCTACCTATGCCACCCGAGAGGTAGGCTATGTACGACTCCCGGTAACACCGAATTATTGCGTAACTCTATTTTGTGCTTTTTCTTCACAGATAACGGGCAATAACTGCAACGAATAAATGAGCCCACCATTAAAGATTTCTGACAGGTGCCGCCGGCTAACGTCCTGCTCGGAAATGCTTGCCTTGGGAGAATGAAACCGCCAGCGCTGCAGATGGAAACAGGTTCATGTGCAGGAGTCACTGGAAGCCGCTGCTCTATATTTAGTTGAAGGCAGGTGGGGAGGGGAGGGGCTGGGGCTGGGGCCCCTTATTTTAGATTCCCCGCTAACTAGCCCACTTCAATAAACCTTTGACCTCCCCCAGGGGGGCTGTAAATCCCCCCCCAAACAACTGCGCGGACTGTGCCACCCACCCGGCTCGTCCTGACAGCCTGCTCTGGAGAGGCTCGCTGCGGACCAGCGCGGCAGGTAACCCGATAGCCTGAATACGCCTCGGCTGCGAGAGCAGCACAGGGCTGCGGTAGCTCTACGTTAGCCTAGCGTCGGACTGCTAAGCCTGACTGAGCCTGGGGAAAGAGGGTAGCTCTACGTTAGCCTAGCGTCAGACTGCTAAGCCTGACAGCCTGGAGAAAGAGGGTAGCGCTACATGAGCCTAGCGTCGGACTGCTAAGCCTGACTGAGCCTGGGGAAAGAGGGTAGCTCTACGTTAGCCTAGCGTCAGACTGCTAAGCCTGACTGGGCCTGGAGAAAGAGGGTAGCTCTACGTTAGCCTAGTGTCAGACTGCTAAGCCTGACTGAGACTGGGGAAAGAGGGTAGCTCTACGTGAGCCTAGCGTCAGACTGTTAAACCTGACTGAGACTGGGTAAAGGCTACGTGAGCCAAGCGTCAAACTGTTAAACCTGACTGAGACTGGGTAAAGGCTACGTGAGCCAAGCGTCAAACTGTTAAACCTGACTGAGACTGGAGAAAGAGAGTAGCGCTTTGTGAGCCTAGCGTCATATTTTTTTATTCAACGTGTTTCGTTACAAAAGAAAATATTAAAAATTCTTATTTTAATTCCATGTAATAATAATGAAATGTTTAAGTCAAATCTGTTCTACCCTCTTGTCCATTGGCAGCTTGCGGTTGGCTGGAGACAGTATCGAGTCTACTGGCAAAAAATTCCAGGTCGCTATGGAGACAGCTCTACATAATCAGTCCATTAACAGGCCTGAATCCTTGTACTCACGAGAATTCAGTCCACACAAAAGCAAAATGTATTTTAGAATGATTTTTGTTAAAATATAAAATACATACTTAAAAAAAACAATAGAAAAATAAGACTACTGTTTATTACCTTTGTTGTTGACACAAAATCTGTGTGTACATTCGACCAACTCCATTTTCTCTGAATTGAAAGCCATCCACAACAGATGCTTCTGTCCTCAGCCAAAATTATCGCTGGACATAATTTATTGCTAACAGGGTTTCCTTTTCAAATCATAGCCAGCAATCTTTAAACTGACATTACTCTCGTCACCATAAATCCAAAACTACATGATTAATCCTTTGGATCATTGGCAAAACCAGTAGCTTCTCAGTCCATCCTTTTACTTTTTAAAATGCTGAAGGCGCAACAATTACCATAATCTCAGTGTCTTAATGTAATCCTTCTTAGGCCATTTATCTACTGTCCAGTGTCTAAGATGGCAGTTAAGGGGATTCTTTCACATCAAAGGCATAATGTGAGCCTTTCAAACTGACTAGAGCGCTAAGACTTCCCCTCAACAGCTGAAGTAATTAAATCTTCCGTGTGTGTGTTTATTTACTTGATGTCTGTTGTCATGACAAATGTCTTGCTGCCATCAAATGCGGAATGGCCAACTCAGTGCCCATGATAAATGGCAACTGACATAATTTCAAATACTGCATATTGACATATTATAATCAATATGGCTTGAGGAATATGCATTGCTATGTGCCAGAATGCACTATCTATGCACACATATGCTTAAGAAATACAGTTTTTCAATTATACAATCCTTCACATACGTGCAGTGCATTTTTAAATGTTTTATATGTACCATTCTACAAGATATACACAATATTGGACATATGAAAGTGGAAAGTCAAATTCATTTTTAAATCTATTTAGGAGGTTTCTTGTATGTAGTTTCATTGATAATTAGCATTATGAGCAAAGGTATTCGTATATTTTTTTGAAGATGAACACGATATTTTACAAGCAAAATGAAACGTTCTGCTTCTGAGTACCGTTTTCAATAAGCACCTGTGAAAATAAAATCTCCACCGATTTTTCATATGGAGCGATGTGGGGAAAGAGAAATCAATTTTAATCTCTGCCTTTTCCACGTTGTGGATCAAGCGTCCATTTTGTTCCCTCTTTCTCACCCCCTCTTCCTTCTCTCCCTCCTTCCTTCCCTCTCTCTCTCTCTCTCCTCCGCTCCCTTTCTCCCTCCCTCCTTCCCCCTCTCCCTCTTTCTCTCCCCCTCTCTTTCTCTTTCCCTCCCTCCTTCTCTCCCCCTCTCCATCCCCCCTCCCTACCTCCCTCCCTCCTTCTGCTCGTCCCTTTCAGTGGGGGGGGGGGGGAGGGGCGGTGGGGCGGGAGGTGCAGACCGGGCCTCATTTGCATGAGAAAGTGGCGGGTGAGCGAGGTCAGGGAGCCACGGCGGGACGGCGCGCCCGCCATTCAGACCTCACTTCCTGCCGCACAATCGGCCATTGAATCAATCATGTTCGCGGGACCCCTCTGCCGGGGCCACCGCTGCGGGGGGGGGGGGGGGAACCTCGCTTTTGATTCGCCGTGTCACTCACACGGCTCCCTCCCTGGTCCGCGTCTGGCCTCCCGTCGACCCGCCTCCAACGCCCCCCCCACCCCCCACCCCCACCCGTCCTGCCCCCACCCCCCGTGGGTCACATGATCGCTGTCGCCAATTCATCATGCTAGCGACGACACCTTGAGTGCTGATTGATCTAATTAGTAATCAATTAGCCTGTTTCCTCTGGACGTAATTACCTCTCATAGAGGATATAAAGGGGGTGCAGCTGGAGCCCGGTAATAAGACCACGCCCACTGGGTCCGCCCCTCCTGAACCAACAAGGGGTTCGGACGAAATTAAGGCAGGGAGGGGTGAGGAGCAAATACAGTCTCCAGGGGCTGCTTCCCTAGTCATGTGCCGAAATCCCATTTTAATGAATATTGGACAGCTAAAAAAAAAAAAAAAAAAAAAAAAAAAAACAGAAGAAATCTGAGGCAAGGATTTTTGGGAGAATCCCATGGCTATGAAGACGTTTGTTAGCAAATGAAGAGCAGGAAGAGCTTGTTTTCTACTCTTTAGACACTGGAGTATTGTGAACTGTGGCGAGTAAACGGAAACACGTGGATGTGCTCCTCTTCACGGCAGCGGACTGCGGACCAAATGTGCGATGCGCGGTCTGTCGGGTTTAGCAAAGATCTGCGCTGTCCCCCCCCCCCCCCTTTCAGAAGTGAACAAAGGGGCTAAAACAGCTGCTTTGCAGGGGGACAAATATCTCAATGTGCGCCCGTCTCTGGGGCTCGCAGTTTGAGGACAGCGTCCTGCAGGGGATGTTCAGGGTGAGGGGTGGGGGGGTGGTTGGTGGGGGGGAGGGGGGCGGGGGGGGACTGATGCCCATACACCGTCGTTCCTGCAGTTGACTATCTTGTCTCTAATGTGGAAACCCCGCTAATAAAAACCAGGCGGTGTTTATGCAGTTCCCCCGCAGCCGGATCTCGTCTGGAAGCGGGTGCTTTCACCCCTTCACCTCCTCACCACTCCACTCCCCCCATCCAAACGTTTGTTTGAACCTTTTTTTTTTTTTTCAAACCGCTGTTCCAATACCCCCCCCGCCCCCCATCCCTGCTCTTTCTGCTCATGCTATGACGATCTCTGAAAGCACAACCGGTTTGAGTGCTTGTTTTCTACAGCAATGCTTCATTCCCAGCCAATAAAATAGATCACACACACATGCACACGTACACACACACGCACACACACACAAGCACACATGCACAACACACACACATGCAAGCACACACATACACACACACACACACACACACACAAGCACACACACCAGAGGGGAATCACCAGTACAACTTTTCTAAAAAAAAAATCTCCTTTCACGTGACTCTTTCCTCATAGCGGCCATCTTGATGACAGCACAGGCGCGTTCGACAAGCAGGGGTTAACGTCGCGTGCCCGTTTTTTAATCCGGGGGGTCAGCCTCTGTGGCGTACATTTTGTGTATCATTAATTTCCAGCCGGTGTAGCACAGTTCCCCCCCCCCCCCCCCCCCCCCCCGGGGCGCGCCGTGACTCGCAACATTAGCTAAACGGCCGGAGCGGCAGTCGGTAATGAGATGAGCCGGCAGGACCGGGCGGCTCATTCATCATCCTGATTGGCCCAATACAGGCCTTCCCTTTTATCAGGCCCCCTTTTCTTTTTTTTCTTTTTTTTGTCGAGCTGATGTCATCGCAGCGGGCATAAATCAACCCGGCAGGGGAGATGGCGGAGGCGCTGATGACGCCCTATTAGCAGCCGTGTTAGCAAAATCGTTACTGACGAATGAACGGCCAGGAACTCGGCCGTTCGGTCGACTCGCGGTCTATATCGGCCTTTTAATTGTTTTATTGTGAATAGTCGCTTGTTTTGCTGATGGACACAGTTTACCTGTTTCAGGGGGGCTTTCCCTCCTTGTCTGACAGGGTTACTTGTGGCTTGTGGTGATTTAGTCCTTGCCTTCCTTTAAAAGAAAAAAGAAGTAAAAGAGATTAAGATGATATGTGAAAATATCATATGTACGCGCACATACACATACGCACAAAAGCTTTCATCATACTCGATGCCACTCTGTATCATTGATTATGAAAAATATAGCATTTCTATAAATATGCCCATATAAATTTACAATATGCCCATAAAGCCGTGTTCTGTATATGGAATTTGTACATTAAATCGGTTTTCCTGAGTCGCACACAAAACAAACGGCGCGATTAACGCGCGATAGGTCGCGAGGGAAAAAAGGCAGTTCCTCTTCCTGTCTGCGAGGCCCTGACTGGACCAAAGTCCGCCACCACCACAGTGACAGGGAGCATCTCATCCCATCGGCCCCAGCCCAGCGAACGCTGGATCAGTTTCCAGCGTTCACACGCAACAACAAAGGCCCCACGGCCCTCGGTACGAAGTGCACCGGAAGGTATTAATCCGATTCCGCCCAACGGCAGCGTGCTTCGTTTGTGACCCTCTCCACATGTCTGGCGTATCTGGGACACCCTGGGGAAGGCTGTGTTGCAGCAGCCCCCCCGTGTGACTCCCCCCCCCGGTGAAGCGTCCTTAATTGCGTAACGAGAGAAACACAGTTGGCTTGTTTGTGCGCGGCGCGTACGGCCTCAGACGTCCCTGTCTTTATCTCCCTCTGCACACACATCGCTCTCTCTCTCCTTCTCGCTCTCTCTCTCCTCCCTTTTCCGCTCTCTCTCTCTCTCCTCCCTTTTCCGCTCTCTCTCGCTCTCTCCTCTTTCTCTCTCTCTCTCTTTTTCTCTCTCTCTCACACTCACACATACACACAGACACACTCACACACACACACACACAGATATACTCACAAACCCACACAAACATACGCAGACACTCACACACACACTCACACAGACACACACACACCGTACATAGACACACACACACCTCCACACCCATTGGCCGAAACCCAGGTTTGTCTGACGCGCCGCGGTGACACCGCTGGCGGGAGCAGGTGTGCGACGGCCTCGCCATCGCATGGCGCGGTGCCCTTTGCTCCCCGGCGGAAATGTCAGAGTGGAAGCGTCGCGCTCCTCGACTCCCGGCCCGTCCGCCGATTGGCTGCTCGACAAAGAGCACCGGTGTCATCCACGACAATGCCCCCCCCGCCGCCGTGCCCCCGCCATGCCCCCGCCATGCCCCAGAGGCTCCTGGGCTTTTTATAGCCTGGCTGCTACGCACGGCGAGCACGGCGAGCATCCAGCTCCTCGCACGGCGGACCGGGCGCTGACGCCGCAGAGGTAAACGCGCGTGGGCGCGAAACGGAGGTGGAGGAGGGCCAGAGGAGAGAGAGAGGGAGAGAGAGAGAGAGAGAGAGAGAGAGAGAGGAGAGAGAGGGGGAGAGAGGAGAGGAGAGAGAGAGAGAGAGAGGGAGAGAGAGAGGGAGAGAGAGAGGGGGAGAGAGGGGGAGAGAGAGGGGGAGATAGAGAGAGAGAGAGCCCTAGTTGGATATTCAGACACAGACATAGTGCGGCCTATTGAATACAAATCACGTTCACAAATCAAATTTGGTACGCTACTTCTGACCTCATAATGAGTAGCCTCATACACTGCAGGTTGTGAGAACCTGATGGACTCTATCTCTCACCACAGTCACCTTCCGTCTCCCCCTATGACATTCTGTGGTTCCCTCTTTATTCTATGTTTAATGATGACTTGTGCATGTGTACAAGTAATAACAGGCGCAGATGTCCCATAATTAAGCTAAGCAGTGAGGGATTGGAAGTATTTTTTTTTTTTTGCACAGCTGCTCAAAAGAAAATCAGATGAAAGCAGAGCTGTTCTGTATAACACTGGACATATATTCGCCCTGTCTCATTGCCCAACATCACTTTTCACAGAAACAATTTCTCATGTTGCTATTACAGAATGACGAACAGTAGCCACGGAAGATAAAACCGTGAAACACTTATCAATAAAGAGCCATTTCTTATTTCGGATTTAACTCCGGAATTGTCCTTCCGATGATGTCACCGGTGATCTCACCAATGACGTCTTGGCGTGGACAAATTTCACAGCGTCACACGCCCTCAGGGAAACAAATAGGTGGCAAGAGGGACCTGCAATTAACAGTCAGCGATGCGGCCGGCAGCGCCTGTTAGTCACAGCTCCACTTCCTCAGGGCAAACGATGACAAGACTGCGCCCGCCTTATTGTCCTTCCTGCCTCTCCCCTGCCTCCTTCTACGTTAATTCGGCTGTTCCTCAGTCCCTCTTATCTTCACTTCCCGTGCATCAGATACCGTTGTTTTAGGCACTCCACCATGCAAATTGATCCAGCGAGCACAATGGCCCCATTAGTATGTTATCAGTTTTTGTGCTTTCGTCTGTGGGAGATGGCTTCATCGCTGTGCGCCGTCAAAAAAGCACCTGACTCCACCTGCATTCCTTACAGCATTTTAATTTACACATGTCTTTACCGACCGTATGAAAGACCTTGTAATTGAATATTCATTTGTTAATTGTCAGGTATTCTGTTAAAATCCAATTATACGCAGGCCCAATTAGAGTATATAAGGCCTGTTTGTTTATCACTGGAATAACGCCACGGGAAGATTGTTTGAATTAACTACCCTCGACCTAAACAAAAATATCCTTGTCCTTGTCTCCAAGGCATGCATGCCACAGACGGACACAGACGGACACACACACACACTGAAACACAGACAAAGAAACACTCAGACACACACAGACACACATACACACACATAGACAGAGAAATACACTCACACATACACACACAGAAAGGACTCAGACACACAGAAAAAGAGAGAGAGAGAGAGAGAGAGACAGACAGACAGACAGACACACAGAAATACACTCAGACACACATAGAATGGACTCAGACACACAAAGAGAGAGAAAGAGAGAGAGAGAGAGACAGACAGACACACACACACACACTGAAACACAGACAAAAAAACACTCAGACACACACACACAGACACACACAGACACACATACACAGACACACACTCAGACACACACAGAAAGGACTCAGACACACAGAAAAAGAGAGAGAGAGAGAGAGAGAGAGACAGACAGACAGACACACACACATACACACACAGAGTTGAGAACTCCCGACAGTAATGATAATGGCAATAAGGATATTTTGAGACATCATCCCCGTTCCTCTGACACACTCATGCTGTGGATGCCGTTGCACGCTGATGTATCTGCTCCCCATCATCATCGCTTGCGCCGTCTCCTAAAAGTCTCTTCCCCCGGAGCTGACAACTGGATAATAGCTTTTTACATCGTGTGAGCTGTAAACCTGGGGAGAGAGAGACCGTGGTGATGAAAATTCATCATTCAAATTTGCAGGGAAAGGGTCCAGAACGAAAAAAGAAAAAAAAAGAAAAAAACCAACGGAGAAGAAGCGGAATGTGTAGAAACGGCGCCAGTTTGTTCACTTCACAATTTTAGACTTTTTGTGAACGTGGCAGGACACCAAAATATGAGACCCTAAGCATTTTTTTTTACCCCCCTTCCCCCTCCAGTCTGGTGATAATTCCAAGAAAATTATGAGCTGTGAGTGGTGGAGGGGGAGGGAGGCGGGGGGGGGGGGGGCACGTCATGCAAGGGGGGGAGGGGGGGGTGTGGTGCCTGTAGGCAGCGTGTACAGCGAGATGCAGCCCCCCCCCCCTCAGATGAGAGAGATAAGCGCTGTCAAAATGTCGTGATTGGCAGTTCTCTCCGGGGCCCCGCCGTCTCTCGAACGCCGCGGAGCTGGCGATCCTCGGAACATCTTCACCACGGCGATGAAGCGGTTCGGGACGCCGCCCCCAGGCCCCGCCTGTGTGCCAGCTACATGAGTCGTGTGTCAATGGCGGCTTGTAAAAGCACACGTAACACCGACCCCCAGAGGGGGGGGGGGGAATCCCATTCCTGTTACGGCTCCGTTTCAACTTTCCAGGAGACCAGACTTAACGTGTTTCCACACAGACCTCCAGCATTACTCAGCTGACGGGAAAAAATGCATCCCAAAGCATTTCTGTGGCTAGCATTTGCATGGAAAAGAGGAATGCAGGTTGTTTTGGTTTTTTTTGCGTGTATGCTTGTGCATTTAGACAAACGCGCGCACACACACACACACACACGCACACACGCAATTGCGACACAATTGCACAAAACACAAATCTGCTGCACAACTGTATTTTAACAGCAGTTTACATTAGCTGCATTAGTGTTTTATAAGTCTCCGTGCTCCTGAAAGCCTGCGTGAGCCTGGATGTGTTGGACGCCTGGAACTGGACACCTGGAGCCGCTGGCGTCCACATCCATTCCATTCAATGTCTGTTTCAGAGCGGCCCTGGCCTGAAGACATGCCCTGTGGCAGCCGATGCTAACAGAACACTGGTTCACCTCCAAAAAAACTGCTTTAGGAGCTATCCGCTAGCCACCTGCGCTAGCTTGACAGCTTGTCCTTTTTCCCGTGGGTTCACTTCCAAAACCACGAATGCTGCCGTAAATGTTTCTTGCCCCTCGTTAAAGTGAAAATCATTAACCACATACTCCAAACCTAATTTAATTACAGAGATTATGATTCGACGTATTCTCTGTCTAAGGTGAAGGCTGATGGTATATGGGGAAGCCTTACTTTATCTGAATACACATATTGCAATGGTCAATATGGACTTTGATGATACACATTTGTCGTAATCCAGATGGCCCAATTTCATATTATGGTTCCTGAGGAATGGTGCAGGAATGGTAAATGTTTACGTCTTCATTTTCATATTTAAATGCAGGTATGAAAACATGACACTTCAGCATCATCAAACCAATGAATGCTTAGCCTTTACAGGGACTTTTTAAGGCTCTCTAGTTGATTGCTTTGGCCGGAAAAATAAAATAAAATAAACAGAAAAATAAAAACAATCCTGAGGATGTTGTGACAACTGCTGTAGAGAACCACTGGCTTTGGTGGCAAACCCTTTTGGATTAGACTGGTTGATCTGATTGAGAGTATATCACCGAAGGTTGAAGGTATAAGTTGACATTACTGGGCAGATGATGAAAAATCATGTCTCCATGCACAGAGTACAAAGGAGGCTGCCATGGAAGAAGAAGCAAGCAGTTCTCTTGCATTCAATATAATCTTTGCATGTTGAGTTAATGGGACACAGATGCCTTCAGTGTCTTCAGTGGCAGTTTGATCTTGGGGATCAGAACTGCAGGAGCGCATTGCATCTTGGGACTGATTGTAGTTTTTGGAATGCGGTTACAGTACCTGGAACACTACATTGATCCTTTTCATACTGGGACATTATGGTAGAGCACGGTTTCTCAAAATGGTGGGGGTGGGGGGGGGGGGTGTGCCTCTTGGGTAAGGGGACCAAAAAGTAGGAATGCAAGTGGAATCAAAGTTGTCGAGGTGGCTTCAAAAAATGTCCTATTACAAGACGGGGGGCCTGAACAGAAACGTTTGGCGACCACTGTGCTGAGGGGAGTCGTAACCTTTGATCGAGTCACACGGACGGTTCTTTCAAGTCAGCTGTCACGTCTCAGAAAACATATTAGGGCAAACGTCATTTTTCAACAACAAAAAAAAAAGTTGCAAATTAAGACCGATGCTGGTTCTGTCACAATGCAGCCTGCAAGTCTAGACTGCGGGACTTGCTCTGCTAGAATTCTGCCTCGTCAGAATTTGAAGCGCTCAAAATTAATTCTGCCGGTTTGACAGCGGTCCTTGTTTTGCAAGGTGATAGTATCTGTGGACTACCTTTTGGGCCCAGGGGCAGGCCTTAATGGGTCACCTGTAACAGAAAACAGACACGTCGGCCCTGGGCTGTACGCTCACAAGCACACCCCGCAATCCCTCCAAACTAACAAACTGCTAACAGAGCACTCCTTGAAGTATGGACAGTAAAGAATTCTTTTGTTTCTGAATATGTCCCAGCATACAGCAATGCATGAATAATTTTATGCATGCTGTAATATGTACCTGGAAGGTGAAAACTGGTGCACCCCTGGCAAGGAGCAGCAGCTGCTGCCCACAGGAACTTAAGGAAGGTGTCAGACCGAGGTCTGTTCTGCGCACTTTTGGGCAATGTGATGTGTTAATGAGTACAGGAGCAAGCACGTGTATGCACATTGCAAAGTTAATGCAAGTATAATGTACATTTTGCACATATTCTAACATACGGTATTTCAAAACACAGAACTGAAACAAAGCAGAGTGCCTGTGCTTGGAAACAGAGCACCCCGTGTTATCAATCAATCAAATTTTATTTGTATAGCGTATTTTACAGCAGTTGTCACAATACGCTTTACAGAGAACCCTGGCCTAAACCCCCACAGGAGCAAGCCTAAGGCAACAGTGGCAAGGAAAAACTCCCTGTGGCAGATGGGCAGAAACCTTGGAAGGAACCAGGCTCAAGGGGGAAACCCATCCTCCTCTGGTTGGCTCAGGGTGCCGACTGGTGACCAGCATGTCAGCCAGTTTTATAAGATATGTTATCAGACCACAGCTGATGTTATTATGGGATGTCAGCTTCTCCTGTGTACATCTCATAAAAGGAGGAACACACCATTCTGGCTCCTCTACCATCCTCCAAGGGCCTATAAGTAAGGGCTAATGTATGGGGAGCAAATAAATTCTCTCAAAAGAAGCCACGACAGGGTGATGTATCCCTGACACAAATTGGAGGGATCATAATCTGTCTCAAGGGGCTTATTTTGAAACAACCGATGAGCGTGCTGTACATTATCCCGCTTATACCAGAGCCACTTGCCAAAAAAAATTAATTACAGCCCATAAAACGGTGTTTAAATAGACTCTATTATGCGTATTTGTACATTTTTAGCTTCTGCCGCGAAAACAGTTCCAAGAAATAACAACGGCGTTTAGTATCCTAGCAACCACAAGCAAGCTCAGTCGTTTTTAATTTTGCGCTGTTCACACTATTTACAAAAATTAAACCGGACCGTTTCCATTTATTGTGAGGTGTGTCGTGTGAAAGGGGACATTTTTGGCTGTAGAGTGGCCCGGTCTGGTCAGCTGCTCCGACAGCACGATCAGCTTTTTATGTTTTCTGTTCCTTCTTTCCAAGCTCCCCGTATCACCTAGTAAACTGCAACGTTAGATACTGACACGTGATGAGCACTTTCGGACTGGAATATTTGCCTGTGTAAAGTGTGGAGGAATACGAAGAATATTGCACATGCATCTGAATTATTCTTCGGCTCTTAAGGGGCTGACACCATTTTTGCCCAAACGACAGAGATGACAGGAGGACAGGGCGACCTTCCCGTGTAATTTTATTTAATTTCCACTCACCCGATGCCCCTCCAGATCCCCAGAACACACTTTTTCTGCAGCGTACCCCTTCTCAAAATGCTCCAGGCTCCATTACAGACCTGGTAATCCGTAATCTCTCCCGTCACAGGGGCTATCTGTCCTTTATGTCCGCACGTCCGATGTCAAGTGGCATTGGGGGGGGGCGGGGGAGGGTG
This sequence comes from Anguilla rostrata, assembly GCF_018555375.3. Lineage (NCBI taxonomy): Eukaryota > Metazoa > Chordata > Actinopteri > Anguilliformes > Anguillidae > Anguilla > Anguilla rostrata. The sequence goes on along the minus strand of NC_057935.1, from coordinate 68,011,194 downwards.
GGGGGTGGCTTGGGGGTGGAGGGTGGGGGCGGTGTGATGGAGTACGGGGACCTCAGCCTTGTGAGAGGAGGGAGAGGAGGGACCTTCGTTAGCCTGCCAGCGGGAAGGCCGCCCTGTCTCGTCTTGACAGCCTGGGCTGAGCAGATAAGGGGTGAGAAATGAGCTCCCATCTCCCCTGTCCACCGCCGTCCAAACCCCCCCACCGTGCCCCCCCCCCCCACCATGGCTCTCCACCATCTCCCCTGTCCACCATCATCCAAAACCCCCCCACCCCACCCCACACCCACCATCTCCCCTGTCCACCATCGTTGCCCCCCCACCTCGACCCCCCCACCATCTCCCCCATGTCCACCACTCTGTTCCAAACCCCCCCCCCGTGCCCCCCACCCACTCCCCTGTCCACCATTGTCCAAACCCCCCACCACCACCCTCTCCCTTCCACCACCTTCCAAACCCTCCCACCATGCTACCCTCCTGCACATCCGCCCCCCCACCTCACTCCGAGTACACACACACCATGCCTATGGCATCACAGGCAGATATAAATTACAAGCCACTTGTCCTCAGTGCCACCGAGGTTAAGCACTGCTCCCCCCATAAGTCATAAAACCTGATGATTGTTGGTTCCCATGAAACTAAACTCTATAATATTCTTATTGTTTCCTGGAAGAATTTGCCATACGTTTTATAGTGTTGTGAAAAATACAGTCTCTCGCATGTTCAAGAATCCATAAAGGGGCTAAGTAGAGCTCATGATATAAATAAATCATAGAAACACACACACACACACACAGTCCTGGATAACCATATCTGCTATAAAAATAGTAATTGTTCTTATTATAAGGCATTATAAAACTATTATTGTTAAAAGTATTAGTGCTGTAACATTATTAATATTATGTCTGTTATTGGTGTTATTGCTATTACAATAATACTTTTAACAATAATGTTTTAAGTGGAGGTAAGGGTAAATCAATGTTTGAAATGACAGGTATGTAGCATTTTACTTCAGCTAAGCACTGGTGAGGCTTTCTGGCAAACTTCAGAGAACTGATGCAAAACAAACAAACAAACAAACGAGAAAGGGGGGGAGGGGGGAGCATTCTAAGGGGAACGGCACTCCAATTAAACTATCTAACAGCACGAATCGCGCTCGTCTCCGATGACTGCGCGGCGGTGCCACGCGAAATGCGCTCACCACTCTGAGGGACGCGCCTGGGAGTCCCACGTCTACCTCTCTCCCACGACTCAATGCTCTGTCGCCCACTCTACCTCTCTCCCATTTCGGCCAAGCACAGGGGGGGACTATCGTTTGAAAAGACAGCCGATTCGGTCGGCCCACTTCAGTGATTTTGCAGGTGAAACGCTTCGCAAATAGAGGAGGTTCTCATATTTAAAAAAAATAATAATAATTTTTGAACTCCCACATTTAAGCAATCCATACTTCCTGGTGCAAATTCATTCTTCATATATAGAAATTTATACCTTTTTTTTTTTTAAGAAAGGTGAAGATAAAGATTCAGCATCGCGCAACTAGACGGTATCTGAAACACGGGCTCCGTTCCCCCGGAAACGGACGCCACACCTCCTGCCATCTTTATCGCACACCGTCCACCGCTAACAAACGTGCCGTGCGGAGTCCCGCTTGATCCAAAGGCTTTCCAGGTAAAAAAACTGTGTCTCGCCAATGCTGAAGATACTCCCCCCACCCCCACCCACCCCCACCCTCACTCCCCACCACTCCCCAAAAAAAAACCTCCCTTGCTAGTCCTTGTCAAAACTCTCTCCCCCCCTGCGCTGATCAGCACCAGCTGTGGTATGTAATGCACACCGGGAATATCGAAATCGCTGGAGGCTCCCCGGGCCCGTGAGTTATGATCCTGCAGAGCGCCGTGTCGCCTCCCGGCGGACCCCGCGCGGGGAACCGCTGGGGAACGGGTTAAAGTGTGGCACGGCTTTGCACCCCTGTG
>NC_057935.1:67556724-67649224 GCF_018555375.3 Anguilla rostrata | reverse complement strand
GTGAGTGTGTGTGTGTGTGAGAAGTGTGTGTGTGTGTGTGTGTGTGTGTGTGTGTGTGTGTGTGTGAGAGTGTGTGTGTGTGCGTGTGTGTGTGTGTGTGTGTGTGCATGTGTGTGTGTAGGTGTGAGAGTGTGTGTGTGTGTGTGTGTGCATGAGTGTCTGTGTTTATGTGTGTTTATGTGTGTGTGCATGCATGTATGCATACATGAGTGTGTGTGTGTGTGTGTTTATGTATGTGTGTGTGTGTGTGAGTGTGTGTTTACATGTATGTATGTATGTGTGTAGTTTGTGCAAACGTGTGTATGTCTATGTATGTGTGTGCATTTATCTGTGTGTTTGTGCTCCAGCATGTGTGTATGCGTATGTACATGTGTGTAGTGTGTGTGTGTAGTGTCTGTGTGTATGTGTGTGTGTGTAGTGTGTGTGTGTATGTGTATGCATATATCTGTGCGCATGTGTGTGTTGTGTGAGATGTTGTGTGCAACGTAAAGAAGGTGGAGAGGGACTGTGGTCACATGGCACAGAGGGGGCGAACACCGTCACCAGCACCACGGAAACGGGCCAGAGAACGCGCCCTTGAAACAGCCAGCGGGGCGACTGGACCGAGCCCCAGCGTCAGCCGAAATGAGCCACGCCCACGCGCCCCCCTCCCCCCGCTGCCCCCCCCCCACCCCGCTCATATTCATCTAAATCACAGCTGACTGGCTCCTGGCACGGGGGGGTGCGCGCGGAAGAAAAGCAATCACAATAAATGATAGATTTCAGCCTCGGCCCGAAAGGCTGGAGCGAGAGAGCGAGTGAGTGAGTGAAGAGAGGGAGAGAAGAGAGGAGAAGAGCTGATCTGGAACAGCACAGCAAAATTCACCTGAGGGCGGGGAGCGGGGAGAGAGGGGGGAGACAGAGAGAGAGAGAGGAAGAGGGAGAGGAGAGAGAGGGAGAGAAAGAGAGAGAGAAGGAGAGAGAGGGGGAGAGAGATGGATATTGCTTTAATAATTTAAGAATTTTGCAATATTTACAAATATATTTCATGCCAATAAATTTTAATCTGGATGTGAAAGACAGAGACAGAGAGGCAGAGAGAGGGAGAGAGAGAGAGGCAAGGGGAGAGAGTGAGAGAGACGGAAGACAGGAGGGGTAGGAGAGAGAACAAGGGAGTAAGAAGAAAAGAAAACAGCTAACTGAACGTCTCCATGTTGCGGTGGGAGTGTGGGTGTTGTGCTGTGTGTGTGTGTGTGCTCTTGAAAGCCTAGCTGCACTGAGACCTGAAACCCAAAGCACAGCTGTGACCTGTGCAGCTCCCCAGCGAGCACGGGGGGCTGTGTGGGGCATAGGGGGGGGCATTCAGGGGGGGGGGTTTGGTTCAGCCTGCCAGGGGGCTACGTAGTGGCCGGTATTATGTTTTAAGCGTCCTTTTGCCTCTGAGCTGAAAACGCAAAAAAAAAAAAAAAGAAGCCCCCATTTGTCTTCTTCAGCGTCGAAAAACGCAGGAGCAAATAGCTGCTTAACACAATAATGATCGAGTGAGACAGAGGGACTGATGCTCATCAGTACAAAATATCCCTTTTACTTCGGCCGTTCCAGAGACGCAAAGTGGATTACAGGCCCCAGTAACGAGTCACAATAACGCTATAAATAGAAGGGCTCGATTACTTTCGCGCTGAGGACAGAGACAGGTTTGGCCATGAAGTGTGTGGGGGCGTGGCCCTGGGGGGGATGATGACCTCACAGACGGCAGTTTGTTTGCAGGGCCCTAGCACGCAGCCAGCCGGAGCCCCCCGTGACCCCTGCGACCCCCGTGACCCCCGTCCAATCGCGGCGTACCTGTGATCTGGCAGCCGTAGAGCTCCAGGCGGAGGGCGATGCCGGTCTTCCAGGCCTGCGGTCGGATCCGGACGAAGCGGGCCAGCACCGGCTGGGGGATCCGGTTCAGAACCACCTCCGAGGGGTCCGTGTTGGCGTGGAACACCTGGGAGAGGGGAGCAGAGAGAGGGGTTCTGTTCATCCTGAGATACGGGGATAATCTGGCTGGCTCCGGTCCACACTGCTTAGGAACCAGGCCTGCACCAGACTAGTCCACCAACACAAACTCGCACGCAGACACACACACACACACACACACACACACACACAAGAACACACAACACACGACACACACACACACACACAGCACACACACACACACACACACACACACACACACACACAGACACAGACACACACACAGACACACACACAGATTACAGCAGTCGTTCCCCAGACTCCTGAGCCTGCTGAGCTGTGAGCAGGTGTGGAGACCCAGCAGGACGGGGCTCAGCACAAACAGCAGCTCCGCTGGCAGACTCAGGCAGACGTGCTACTGGGGGCTTCCCTGCTCTGCCCTGCCCTGTCCTCAGGAAGAGGGGGTGCTATTGAGGCTGGCTCTGCGAAACGAGGTGGGGGGGGGGGGCGGAGTGGGGGGGTGCAACAGAGGGAGACAAGATGACAAGCTCTGATACCAACCCCCCGCCTCATCTACCCAGCACTCCACTCCAGCCCCCCCCCCCCCACCCCCACCCGATGGAGTGTTTCTCAGTGCAGACTCTGGGGAGGACACAGACACAGTTCTGCTCCACCGCACATCTCTCTGGGGGGGAGTCCGATGACACCCAGCCCAGCTGGCCCGATCTGGGCCCAGGGCCGGAGAGGGACACCCCTGTCCCCCCCCCCCATCCTTCCTTCCTTCCACCCGCCCCGCCCCGCCCCGTCCCGGCACTCCAGGGACAGGGACACATTAGGAAAAGCGCCGTGTCCGGTGAGATACGCAGGATTCGCGCGACAGTGACTGACGTAACCACGGCGCCCGTTACCACGGCGACCGTTTCCGCGGCCCCACGGCGACAACTGCACCTGCTCTGCGTGAGTTCCTCCCGCTCCTCTTCCTCCCACGTCATAGCCACCCCCCCCACCACCCATGGCCTTCCTCCGCAGGAAGTCCTGACCTGGCCGCGACAGATCCGCTCGCTGCCCGCTAACATGTCGCAGGGTCAGGCCCTCAGAGAGCCCAAAGTGACCGCTGGACCCCTCTGCCCCCCCCCACCCGTCCCCCCGTCCCACCCCCGCAGGACTGCCCCGCTTTGATCCCTGCTCTCCGCTCGGACACATCTGCTCCCTTTCGCACTCCCCGCGCCGCGAAGGAAAACAGGAAGTGGCGCTGGCGCCCGGCTACGAAGCCGTTTCCAGGGACAGGATAATAAAAAACCGGCGAGGTCGGGGGGGGAGGAAGCCGACGCCTCCTAAATTCAGCGCGTTATTATTCTCCCTGTCAATCGAGCTGCACCTGCGGCGTCCGACCGCGCTACGCAAACATCGCACGGGAGACCGGACTGTGGCGCACGCGAGCGGCGGCACACACACACACACACACACACACACACACACCACCTCCACCACACTCACACTCACACACTCACACACCCACACCCCTACATCACACACACACACCACACACACCACACCCACATCACATCACATCCACCACACTCACACACACACACACACCACACCACCCACACTCACCCACACACACACACACACACCCCACTCAACTCACACTCAACTCACACTCACACTCACACACCCACACTCCACACACTCACACTCACTCACACCACACACACACACACACACCCACACCACACCACTCCACACTCACACTCACACTCACACACACACACACACACACCACACACCCACACTCACACTCACACTCACCTCACCACCACACACCTCCACACCCACACTCACACTCACACTCACACTCACACTCACACACACACACACCCACACCACACACACTCACACTCACACACACACACACACACCCACACACACACACACACACACACTCACACACACACACACACACCCACACACACACACACACACACACACTCACACACACACACACACACCCACACACACACACACACACACACAAGGCCTTTGGTGAGAACACACGGAAACCGCGCTCAAGATGGTGGACAGACCTGGGTCAAATACGTATTTGTTTTGGATTCAAATACTTTTCAACGCTTTACTGATCTTGTCTGGTGTATTGGAACCAATGAAATACTCTCAAAAAATGCAAACCCCACCTTCTGGTCATACTGGCAGGCTCAAATACACCAGGCAAGATCAACAGAGCACAGAAAAGTATTTGTATCCAAAACAAATGCGTGTTTGACCCAGGTCTGATGGTGGACAAACCCCGATGGAGGAAATGTGGACAGGAAATGGACTCTTTCCTTCCTGCCATCAGCAAAATTTAAGAGACCGCCCCTGTCTGCCTGCCACAAAGGAGCTTAAAGACCATGAGAGTGTTTGGTGACGACTTATCAGCCACGATCACGTCAAAACCTGGTCTTCAGCCCCAGGGCCTTCCACCGTGAGCCCTGAGCCAACCAGGGCCTTCCACCGTGAGCCCTGAGCCAACCAGGGCCTTCCACCGTGAGCCCCGAGCCAAGCTGTTAACGGCCTCAGTGACTTCAGTGTGAATAAATACTTCCTACATTCAGTGGGGGGGAATTTACCTGAGGCTGATTTCTACATATGGCCTTTTGTTCAAAACTCGACTTTAACTAGTGTCATTACATTACATTTTTACTTGGCAGACGCTTTTATCCAAAGCGACATACAAAAACATTCCACTTTCTCTAAACCTTTTAAAACAAAAACCTAAATAAATCCCCCTAGACTCTCATCTTTCTAGATTCAAGACATTTAAGTGCCTCCAATACTTTAATGTAACGTCTACAGTAAATAATGGAACTAGTCTTTTTGCTCCACTCTTTACTTTGCTGAAAGGATGCACATCCTTCTTACTGTAAGGTTGAACTGGACACTGTACCCTCAAAGTTTTCCCATCGTAAAACGTTTTTGTTATGTATGTCACCATCCTGTTTTTCACTTTTAACAGTTGAGATTCAGAAAGTTGAGATTCAGATTGAGTTGCCTGAACTGAACTCAAATCATTTTCTCAAGGTATATTATTTTAATTCAGAACTACCCACAAAATAATCTTGTCTTAAAAACTGTTATTTCCCACAAGCAGAAAGGCACATTTGCCCGTGCTGAATTTTATTAGGGAGGTCTCTGCACAATTATAGACTCTATCTCCCTGAATTACTATACTCAACTTCCAAACTGTTTGCTGTGCCAACTGAGGTTTTAGTCACTAGCACATGAAACTGTTTTTTTTAGTAGTGACTTATCAAAGTCATTTAAAAGCAATAAGCACAAAATCCAGAAGCAAAAACACTCTGAAATGCATATTCTGTCGTGGGAGATGAAGAAGCAGCTGAGATCCTAGTAAGAGCTGGCCCCTCCCACATTCAGTGCTCAGAGAGACCTGGCCCTCCTAGCCCCTCCCACATTCAGTGCTCACACAGACCTGGCCCTCCTAGCCCCTCCCACATTCACTGCTCACACAGACCTGGCCCTCCTAGCCCCTCCCACATTCACTGCTCACACAGACCTGGCCCTCCTAGCCCCTCCCACATTCACTGCTCAAACAGACCTGGCCCTCCTAGCCCCTCCCACATTCACTGCTCACACAGACCTGGCCCTCCTAGCCCCTCCCACATTCACTGCTCACACAGACCTGGCCCTCCAAGCCCCTCCCACATTCACTGCTCACACAGACCTGGCCCTCCTAGCCCTCCCACATTCACTGCTCACACAGACCTGGCCCTCCAAGCCCCTCCCACATTCACTGCTCACACAGACCTGGCCCTCCTAGCCCCTCCCACATTCACTGCTCACACAGACCTGGCCCTCCTAGCCCTCCCACATTCACTGCTCACACAGACCTGGTCCTCCTAGCCCTCCCACATTCACTGCTCACACAGACCTGGCCCTCCTAGCCCCTCCCACATTCACTGCTCACACAGACCTGGCCCTCCTAGCCCCTCCCACATTCACTGCTCACACAGACCTGGTCCTCCTAGCCCCTCCCACATTCACTGCTCACACAGACCTGGCCCTCCTAGCCCCTCCCACATTCACTGCTCACACAGACCTGGCCCTCCTAGCCCCTCCCACATTCACTGCTCACACAGACCTGGCCCTCCAAGCCCCTCCCACATTCACTGCTCACACAGACCTGGCCCTCCTAGCCCCTCCCACATTCACTGCTCACACAGACCTGGCCCTCATAGCCCCGCCCACATTCACTGCTCACACAGACCTGGCCTCCAAGCCCCTCCCACATTCACTGCTCACAGACGCCTCAGTCAATTCATGCCAAACAGACTGGCCCTCAGCACGCCTACATGTTCATGCTCCAAACAACCTTCCTCCAGCCAACTCCAAACATTACTTAGCATATAGAACCCCAGAATCACCCAAATGTGCCCAGATCATAAGTGATTCGCACACATTCTCAGCAAAAACTCAATCAACTATTGACTTTAAACTCGATTCTCTGACACGTCTGCAATCCTATGATTTACCATTTCATAGCGGTTACAGTTGCTTGGTTTGTTTGTTTATCGCAAAGCAGCTTGAAGCCCGCAGGAGAGCAGTGGGCCAGAGGAGAGACTGTGTGTGTGTGTGTCTGTGTGTGCGTGTGCGTGTGCGTGCGTGTGTGCATCTGTGTGTGTGTGTGTGCGTGTGCGTGCGTGTGTGCATCTGTGTGTGTGTGTGTGTGTGTGCGTGTGTGTGTATGTGTGTGTGTGTGTGTGTGTGTGTGTGTGTGTATGTGTCTGTCTGTTTGTGTATGTGTGTGTGTGTGCGTGTATGTGTGTGTGTGTGTGTGTGTGTGTGTGTGTGTGTGTGTGGGGGGGGGGGCATGTGTGTGTCTGTCTGTGTGTGTGTGTGTGTGTGTGTGTGTGTGTGTGTGGGGGGGGGGGCATGTGTGTGTCTGTCTGTGTGTGTCTGTCTGTGTGTGTGTGTGCGTGTGTGTGTGTGTGTGTGCGTGTGTGTGTGTGTGTGCGGTTCCCAACTGCAGGGTTTCTACGGCCTACGGTCGCGCCAAATTAGCCAGCGCCGCGTGGGCTCTCTACGGGAGAAAGAAGTGACACATGACCCGTGTGTGTGCAATTACACGTGGAGAGGAGACACCAGCAGACACGTGTACAGACACACACACACACACACACACAAACACACACACACACACACACACACTTCTGCTCTCGGTATTCTCTGTGCTCCTCAACTTTCAGGAATGCCCCCCATAACATGATCCCATACCAGTGTGACAGGGGACCAGATGTCAGCACTGCTAGGAGCAACCCAATATCCCACTGTACACAAACACATTTCCTCTTTAGACTTGTATTTTTTTATTTATTTCTGGTGTATTTGAAAGCTTGGGCTTTAAACCAAAAGATTCTCGGCTGTTTCTCACTGCTGTAGGCCTCCTCAAATCACCTGAACCGAAAAAGCATCAGTGAATATCTGCTCGCACAAACGTTCAGTTTGTAAAAATGCAACAAGCTGGGTCTGTTAATTTGAATAAGGGAAAAAAGGTAGAAGCAGGTAAAGAAAAAGGACTGCAGTTTAATTATGGTTTTGGGGAAGCTCTCTAGTCTCTGATGTCTGTAATCTAAACAGGCTAAACGCTTAGAATCTAGACGCCAGGCGGTGCGTTGGAGTCAGGCGGGTAAACCAGGCAGGGGGAAACACAGACACAGAGGCAGGTAGACAGGTGGGTAAAGCAGGCAGGGGGAGACACAGACACAGAGGCAGGTAGACAGGTAAGACGGGACGAGGCTCCGCCCCCTGCGCGGGCAGGTGCAGGTGCTAATTGGCCGTTTCTGATAACAAGCGCGTCCCGCACCTGAGGCCCCCCGTCCTGCGAGGAGCGACGCGACAGCACACAGCACAACGCTGCCACTGTTACAGCGCCCGCGCCACCAGGCTACGCTACGCTACGCTACGCTACGCTACGCTATGCGGGAGCCCTCGCGCGGAATCCCGCGAATTGCAGGAGCGCCGATCTTTCCCCCCCCGCCTCGCTCGACTCCCGCCGTTTCCAGGGAAAGGGGGGGGGGGTAGTGAGGGGAGGGGGGGGAGGAGGAGGAGGAGGAGGAGGAGGAGGACGGTTGCGCCTGCAGGTGAAGATCCGGGCTGCGCTGTGATCACAGAGAGACAGGAAGCCGCAGGAGCGCCGTGGGGGAAGGGGGGGGGGGCGGTTTGGGGGGGGGGGGGGTGTCGCCAGCGGGCACGGGTGCAGGCATTCAGGTCTAATCTGCGTCGCGGGAGGGAAGGAGGGAGCGCGGGAGGGAGAGAGGGAAGGAGGGAGGGAGCGCGGAGAGCACACCAGAGGCAGCCGCCTGACGGTGATGTATCAGGAAGGGCTCTGAGGGAAGAGCCGGCAGACATCTTCTTTTTTTTCCTCTCGCTCTTTAACTGTCACACGCAGGCAGGTGTGCCGCTGTGCCACACACTGCTGAGGGTGTACCTGTCAGCCCGCAAACATTCCCCCCCCACCTGCCTCCACCTGCCCCCACCGCTCCTCATTACTCTATCCTAGGGCTGAGTACACACGCTACCACAACCGGAGAGTCGGGGGGGGCAGGGGGGGCTGAACCGAGCTTAGCCGCGGAGTTCACACGGCAGACACACTGTCTGCGGAGGGGATAAGGAGGTGGACGAGGATTTAAAAAGGGTGGGGGCCGGGGGGCGGATATCGAGACGGATTCCGTGGGTGCGTCCCACTCCGAGGCCATCTGTCCTGTTTGCGCCGTCGCCCTCCGCCCCCCCCCCCCGGGTCATTAAGGGAATAAGGGAACCCTGTGCCCCAGGCCGGATGGCGACTCCTCAAACGAGGGGGGGGGGGGGGGGGGCAGGGGATACTCAAATCCCAAAATCTGACAAAGAAACCAAAAATGGGCTCGGGAGTGTCTGAGTGTGAGCAGGATGTTGGGAAGCCCAGGTCAGCCCCTGATTCCTGTTTCTCTATACAGACATACCCCAAGGGCAGGAGAACCACATTACCCATCTACCCCCATCTCACAGTGGCTCCAGTGTCCTCTCTCTTACCAGGGGGGTCAGAGGTCATTTATTCCCATTAACAAGCAGCTGTAACATGTGGGTCTGATGGCTTCTTTCTTTTTACCACTGACATCGATCCCTTCGGACGGTTCTGAGCAGAGACGGGCTGCAATGGGCGCCGTGGCGACGGGCTACGGAGGTGGGCATTGGAGCCGCGGGCGATCTGAGTTTACCTGACAGGGGGAGGGGGTAGGGGGAGGGGGGGGAGAGGGGAGAGCCTCTTTCCTGTTTTCCGCTGCTAGCGTTCAGCGCGCAGCCAGGAGGGCCTGAATTATTTAGGCGTCGGACGAGGGGGGGGCACCTCGGCCAAGCGCGAGGCGAGCGATGAAAAAATAACGACCCGCCTCCCCCCCTCCACGTGACGGACAGATGTCCCCACGCACACACACACACACACACACACACGCACACGCGTACACACACACTCGCGCGCAGAGGGGCAGCGTCCGCACGGATAATGAAGAGTGACACATCTCCTCCCCATGGGAGTGAACGCTGGAGCAGAACAGAGGATCCGCCGTCGTCATAAAGAATATTTATGTGCCGCTGCGACAAAGCGTCCGAAAAAAAAACAAGCGTGTGACACAATTTGTGTTTTTTTTCTGTCCAGGGTCAATGGGGGGCGGGTGGAGCCCAATGTGGGGTGGGGGGGGTGGGGGTGGACAGTTTGGCTGAGGGACCGGGGGGGGGTGTCACAGTGTCCTTCTGAAAGCCAAAGCAGGGAATTAAGGGACTGAAGCCTCAAGCAATTCCTTCATTCTTTGTTTTGGTATGAATTTATTTTCCCCCTGAATTTTACGATACCAGGGGGACATGTGGTCAAACATCACAGTTCTGCTCAAGACATTATTCTCTCTCTCTGTCTCTCACTCTCTCCCCCTCCCTCCCTCTCTCTCTATCTCTCTCTCTCTCTCCGTCCACCCCCACACCTGCCCCCACTTTTATTCCTCTCCCAACCCATATTTATTTTTTCCTCTCCTCTATCTACAGTACCCCCTTCTCTCTCTCTCTCTGCTCCTATCCTCCTGTCTTCTCTCTCCAGATGAAGATGTCAACAGCAGGAGCTGCTTCCCATTGGCTGAGGTCCAGAGCGATCTCTCAGAAAAGAGGGACAGAGAGAGGGGGCTGTGGAAGGGTGTTCTTCAGGCGGAAAAACACATCTACGATGGAAAGAGCAACTGCCAGGACACCGAACGCCTGACAGACTCCCCGACCACGACACCAGACTCTCTAAGATCCAGGCCCTGGTCCCAGCCCCTACCCACGATGCATCGGTGCAGCACCTCTCAGAGGCTGCCAGGACCGGTGATGACTGACAGGCCTCTCGGCCAACCGGACGGCGGCAGAGGAGCCGCGGTGGGAGGGGAAGAACCCGCCGCCGCTGTCCGGTTGGCCGAGAGGCCTGTCAGTCATCCACAGTGCCAGCGTCGCGCTGACCGTGGGCGTGGCTTCACCTTTCACGCAAACAAACGCGCGCGCGTCCGACGGCGTTTGCGCAAGCGCGCAAGAAGAGAGGCGGACTTTCGAGCAAATTTACAACCGCAAGGTTTTTTTAAATAAACCGGATCGCGTACTGTAGGTCCTGACAGTAAGCAGAAGCCGGCTGTACTGATGTTTTACAGCCGACGCGTTTACAACGGGCAAGACGAGGAGCAGCACACGAGGCGGGGAAAGCACATCCGTACACTAAATCACAGCACAGAGAGATTCAGACTGCAGTTAAGCGTATCAGGACAGGGGTCCACGCTGTGTGTGTGTTTTATCACGCATCTTTTAAGCATCTTTTAAGCGCAGTTAACGTCCAACGCAGACAGACTACGGCATTAAAGGATAAAGCTCCCCATGGAGACAAAAAAAACCAGGCGCCAATTGATTGAGTTCTTTCATTTTCACCTTAATGTCACAGTTTGCATGCAGGGGAACCCTCAGATCGCTGGGGGGGGGGGAGGTGGGGGGGGCTACATCTGCCAGCGCCCCTCTTAATGAACAGAGGGGCGGGAACGCCGGGGAGAAATTTAGAGGGGAGATCAATCTCTGCACAGAAGCTTCGCAAACTTAATCCCCCCCCACCTCGCCGCCTTCCCACACCCACCCCCCCATCCTCGAAACCGCCAGCCCAGTCGGTTTCCCCCCCTCCCCTTCACCTGGTCTGTGTCTGCATTAGTCAAGGGTAATTATTTCTGAAGCCTATCTCTCCACCTGCCCCCCTCCCCATCCGCCCCCCCCACCCCCACACCCGTGCGCTGCACACCTGTTTGACAAAGATAACATTTAGAGCGTCGGGGAGGGGGGGGGGGACCGAGAGCTTTGCCTGCATTAAAATGAGGTGAAGGAGCTGAGTGTATGTAACCTACCCCCCAACCCCCCAAACTCCTATTACCACACAAACCCAGCCACACTCCACACAAGACGCGTCACTGAGAACACAGGGCACTGGATTAGAGAGTCTGGCCTAGTGTGGAGAACACCAGAGAGAGAGCCTGACAGGACAAAGGAAAACTCCAAAATAACTGCAAAAACAATTAAGTGGCATGAATAATAACTGCTCTGTGCTGCTTCGAGATTGACTTGCCAATATTTTAGGATTCCTGTCAAAACTCTGTGAGCTTTGACATCCATAAATAAATGTTTTTTTTTTTCCTTTTTGTTCAGAAAATAACATTTGTGGGGAAAAAAAACTATGAGGCTTATTCGTACCTCTGTTTTTCCCTTCAGTGACCGTTTCAGACAGACTGGGTCTTTAGAGAGATTGGTTTGGTAGGATGGAGAGAGGGAGGGAGGGAGAGAGAAGAAGGAGAGGAGGGAAGAGAGAGAGAGAGAGGAGAGAGAGGGAGAGAGGAAGAGGAGAGGAGGAGAGGAGGGAGAGAGAGGAGGGAGAGAGAGAGGGAGGGAGGGAGGAAAGAGAGAGGAGGAGAGAGAGGAGGGAGGAGAGAGAGAGAGAGGAGGAGAGAGGAGAGAGAGAGAGAGAGAGAGAGGGAGGGAGGGAGGGAGAGAGAGAGAGAGAGAGAGGGAGAGAGAGAGAAGGAAGGGAGGGAGGAGAGAGGAGAGAGGGAGGAGAGAGAGAGAAGGAGGAGAGGAGGGCAGCGAGCGTACACTCCCTCAGCTGGAGCTGCGCCAGGGGAAAGCTGTGATACGGAAGCTGAACGTGACGCGCCTCCTCAAACAGCGCACTGAGGGTGAGCGGGGGGTGGGGCGGTGCTGTCCTCGGTCTGATTTAGTGAGGTAGCGGGACAGGTGCTTCAGCCCGTTTCGTTTCCCTGCTCAGCTGAGTATGAGGGACCGATGAGCCACAACTCAGTCCCCCCCCCCTTGCCTAAAAAACCCCCCCCACCCTAAACGCCGCAGTGCTGACTCTGCCATTCCCAACATCACCGTGCTGACATCACCCCTCTAACACCCCCCCCCCCCGGTCCGCCGGACACCCCCACCCTCCGTACCCAGCATCCTCTGCTCCCCCGCCCTCCCTCCCGCCATTTCCCTCCCTCGCCCGGTCTCGCCCTTCCAGACCTGTCGCCACGGCAGCCCGCAAAACAGGAAGCAGCGGCGAAGCACCTGCGCCGCAGGAAGAAGCGCTGGGGGCCGCTCCCCTCCGCCCCCCCCGGGACGTCCCATCCCCACCCCATCCGTCCTCACGGCTCAATACGCCCCCCATCCCTCCATGCCCCCCCCTGCCCGCCCTCCTTCCGCCAGATCAGCACTTTCTGCTCAGAGCAGAAGAACAACCTTCACCCCCCCCCCCCCCCACACACACACGCGCGTGAGCGACCCATAAATATCCCAGATGAGCCTGACTGATACGACAGCACCCGCATCTACACTCTCCTGTCAGGCCTCATACGTCTAAACACACCTCACCAAGGTGCATCCACCACCAACCCTCAGTCCAGTTTCTCATATAAAACACAGACTGTCAGCACTAAGCGTCTGAATACCTCTGCAGCCATGTGACCCAGGAAGGTTAAAGCCCCAGCTCTCCCTTTGTCTAGTCTGTTATATATATATATTTATATATACAGGGGATAAAGAACAATGATTCATACATGTCTCTCATGACAACCTGCATTAATGTTAATAAATCTGTGCTGTAATGAAACGCAGCCTCATTAATACAGCGGGCTTATGGGGCGTCCGAGCCTTAAAGCTGAATTTATCGTGAGATTAAAAGACAGCCCTTGTCAGTGGCGGGGGGGGGGATGGGCGGGGGGGTCAGTATAAAGACATTAACCAGCCCTCCCGGGGTCCCACATGCACCAGTTGGTCAGGGGCGGTTTAAAATTCCGAGTTGTTGTTTTTCTATTCGCCGCCCCCCCACCACAAATCAGCTCTATCCCCATCCCCCCGCCCCCCCGCCCCCGCCTCGACCTGGGTGGATCTCTCCATTTCTCCCCCAGACACAGCGAGGTCTGCCAGTAAATTTCCACCTTTAATGGAGACAGGAGAGATTAGGGGGTGAGACACAGGGTACCCCCCCCCCCGCGGAGTTCACTGTCCCTTTTATCTCATCAGTGATTCCAGCCTCTCTCCATCCCTTCTCTTCCTCTTCTCCCTCCCATCCTCCTATCCTCTCGCCTCCACCCCTGTCTGCAGCCTCAGCACCGGCATCGAGGGAGGATTTAAAGTCCCTCCGAAGGCTGCGGTCACCCCCGCCTCAGAGCTCCCAGCAGCGCCCAGACAACGGTCTCCACATAACGGCCCAGCACCAAAAAACACGCAAATTAAGAAGCAAAGAGTTGACTGCAAAACCAGGACGGAGACTCGTTGATTGCGAAACCAGGAGGCCAGACCGGCCCCACCCCCCACCTTAACCGCCCCCCCACACCCCCCCCAGGGGGTGCTCACAGCTCTATTACCGGAGCGGGGTCTGAGAGCCGGGCCCCAGGCGGGCTCCCACGCCCCCCTGTGTGTGCACAGGCCAGCCCGCACAGGTGACCGTGACAGGCCCGAGCGCAGGCCTGATGAATAGCGCAGGGAGATAAGAGAGCACAAAGGAGCTTTCTGTTTTTCCCTCTGCTCCCCTCGTCCCGTGAGACACAGAGTAAACAAGACGCCGTAAGACCACCCAGCCACACCACCCCCCCCACCCCCCCCACCCCGGTCCTCCTACCTTGTGGTTCTTGCCGTGCCGGTAGACCATCCAGTCCTCGCCGTTGGTGCTGACCTCCAGCTTGAAGGTGGTGACGTAGTAGGACTTCTGCGTCTCCTTGGAGATGGCGCCCTGCGTGGCGATCCCCGTCAGCACCTTGAGGAAGTTCAGGTCCACCTGAGAGAGAGAGAGAGAGGGAGGGAGGGGTAGAGAGAGAGACAGAGAGAGAGGGGGGGAGAGGGAGAGAGAGACAGAGAGAGAGAGAGAGAGAGACGGACACAGGTGAGATGACTTCAGCCATTTCCCCATAGACCCTGACCCTGACACCACAGATTGCATATCAGTGACCCTGAAGTTCATTATTACCTTCCCCCCGCGCAATATAGATAGTAAGCCCGGCGGGTTCCTCTCCACCGTTAGACAGGGCGGGTTTAACTGAGATAGTGGAGAACAGAGGGGGAGCTCTGCTGCGTCGTATGAACATGAAGGAGGCAACACATAGCCTTCGGTATCTGTCAGAGAGACAGGTGCACCACTTATACCCTCCCTCCCCCATCCAACATGAACACACGCACACGCACGCAAGCACTTGCACACACGCGACTGCACGATATCGCAGACAACACCACCCGCACGCACGCACTGCACCGACACACAACACACGCACACACACGCACCAAGCACTTGCACACACACAGTCACCACTAACCGCCTCCCACATGCACATGACACTCACACTACACACACACACCCACACACACACGCACACACACACGCTCACACACACACACACACACGCACACACACGCACACACACATCCACACATCCACACGCACACACACACACGAGGGGGCAGGAGAGGCCCCGTGGACACAGAAATCGATAGCACAGAAGAGTGCTGCTAACTATTTATTCCCAGGGAGAGGAGCCTCATCAATCACACGGCCCGTTACCGTGAGAACGGGTACCGAGCCGCGCCGAGCCTCGCCGCATCATCAAGCCGCGCCCGGGAGAACAAGAGCAGAGCGAGCGAGCGTCTGAGGACAGACTCGACCGCGTCCCCCCCCCCCCTCCCTTCCCTCGGCCGGGCCAGGCGGGACGGCTCTGCGCAGGGTTCTAGAACACCGCGCTCTCTCTCTCTGTCCCGTGACGGATCGCGGAGAGGAGATGGGAGGGGAGGGGAGGGGCGAAGAAACGCTGAACTCCCGAGTATTCCACCACGCACGTCCGCGAACGTAATGGGGCGCGAGAGGCCTCTGCCTGCCTCTGACGGAGCGAGGCCGGCGTGTTATCTGCAGGTCAGTGCGCACGCGCTCAGACCAAAGAGCAGAAAGACCAGCGTCTCCGCATCGCTGGGGCCTGCAGGATGTGTCACAGGAATGATGAATGAACTAAGGCATGCTAGCACACATGCACATACACACACGCATACACTCACACCCCACACACACATGCACGCACGCACATACGCACACGCATACACCACACATACACGTACAAACACACACACACACACACGCACATAACCACAAACACACACACACGCATCACACATTCACACATGAACGCATGCACACACACACACACACACACTCGCACACATACAAACACACACACACCCACATGAACGCATGCACACAAACACACACACACCCATAAACACACACACACATATACAAACACACACACACCCATAAACACACACACACACACACACACACACTCTCACACATACAAACACACACACACCACACACACACACCACACATACACACATGAACGCATGCACACAAACACACACACACACACACACACACACACACACACACACACACACACACACACACACACACACACACACACACAGTCGCACTAACTAGGCTAAAGGGTTAGTTAGACACACGGCGTCCTGGCATGTACAGCAGCTGCTAGTGAAGAGGGAGCCATCGGCATCTCAGCCGGTGGAGTGGGGGGGTGGGGGCGGAGGTGCACAGCGGGGCGAGGGGGCCCCCTCTCCTAGGTGCTAACACGGGACAACAGCTGGGCCCCCAGCAGGCATGCTGGGACCGCAGATCCGCCGAACCGCAGGACCGCCACACGGGCCGGACGGACGCACCAATAGGAGCCGGCCGCCAAGTTAGCAGGGGTAACGTGCGGACCATTCCTCTGCCGCTGCCTCTCCGTGCGCCAAGGCCGCCGCGCGGGGACGCTCGCGACAGACGCTTCCTGTCGGACACCAGCATTGCGCCCTCTGTCCCCCCCCCACCCCCGTAGGATTCACTCCCATGGTGCACTGCTCTCAAAAGCCTCCCGTAAATTGAGGCAGACAGGTTCACAGCAGACTGCAGGAAACAATGGCTCGCCACCGCTGGGGGGGGGGGGGTTCACCTGGGGGAAACACTCTCCCTGGCCCCCACTGTGTCTCAGCCCAGACACCCCCCACCCCCAGAGAGCAGCTGAATGCTGCCCATTCATCTAAAACTCTCAGCTATGCCCCATAAGCACTTCAGCTTCACATAGAGAGACTCTGGCCCCCCGACAATTCATACAATTTCCTACCATGAGCCGGCCAAAGCTCTCTGTCATCCAGCAGAATTCCACTTTGTCTATACATAAGTGCCGCTGCGTAGTTACGTAACTGGGCACTCTGATACGCTTTTTGTCGCAGACATCCACCCATTTTGCTCGAATCCCTTGTTCTTTGTCTCATGCAACTTTCTGACCATGAGCCGGTCAAAGCCCTTTGTCATTAAACGGAATTCCATTTCCCCCCCCCTGAACATACTGAAGTACTGGAGCACGGTTACGCAATAGGGCACATCGACAGGGGGTTCGTTTTTTTTTAAATTAAACTTTACATCCATTTCGTTTTCATCTCTTGTTCTTTGTCAGGACCCCGCGAGAGCTCGCCATCAGCACTGGGACCGCAGGTAACAGGCAGGGGGGTCGGCGAGTACGAAGTGGTGGGCCGAGCTAGGTGGTGGGGCTGGGGCTCTGGAGGCTGCCTAGGTGGGTGGTGGGCTTGTGGGCAGACTGAGCCTCATGGGCAGGGCTCAGGCCTCAGGTGGGCGGGGCTTTGGTCTAATGTGGGAGGGGCTCAGGCCTCTGGTGGGCGGGGCTTTGGTCTAATGTGGGAGGGGCTTGTGTCTCATGTGGGCGCGGCTTGCGTGCCATGTGAGCAAGGCTTGGGGTCATGTGGGCAGGGCTCGTGCCTCAGGTGGGAGGGGCTCGGGCCTCAGGTGGGCGGGGCGGGGCCTACCTGCAGGTACTCCTTGTTGCTGTCCTCACTGGGGGTCCAGCCGTTGTCGTCGTTGTTGAGCCGGGCCTGCCTGGGGGACCAGCGGCCGTCGTAGAAGGAGGAGGAGGCGGAGATCTGGTCGTCCGAGATCCTGCCGAACTCCATGCCGAGCGGGCTGCTGCAGTGGAAGGCTGGGAAAGGGGGGCGGGGACAGAGGGAAGACGGACAGGGATCAGCGTCCAATAATCGCCTTGCATATTAAACACCGCTGCCGATTGCTGGCAGGTTTAAAAGAAACATCAGTGTTCACATACGGACATCCAGGGCAAAGTTCTTCTTTCGTATAGGCAGAGATAGAATGGAAGAGAAGGGAGAGAGAGAGTTAGAGGGACAGAGAGAGGGTGAGAAAAAGAGAAAGACAGAGAAAGAGACAGGGTTAGAGGTACAGTGTATGACAGAAATAGAGAGAGGGAGAGAGAGGGGGTTAGTGGGACAGAGTATGACAGAGAAAGTGAGGGAGAGAGGGAATGAAAGAGAGAGAGATAGACTTATAGGACGGAGTATGACAGAGAAAAGGGGGGGATAGAGAGTTGAAACAGAGGGGAACAGAGAGAGAAAGAAAGTCGGCGGAGGAGTACTCACTGTCGCTGACCTCCCTGTGCGTCATGTTGTAGCGCGCGGAGAAGCCGTCCTTGGCCACGGCCATGTCCGTGTGGAAGGTGAGAGACAGGAGGCCCGTGGAGGACTGGATTTCAGGCGGGATCTTAGTGCCGCAGTAGCGTCCAATCAGAGGTCCCACTGCCAACAAAACAGCACGCCACACCTCAAAATGAGCTCAAAATGAAGCTTAGAGTGAACCTCGGAATGAACCTCAGGGTAAATCTCACAGTGAACTCTAAGAGTGAACCATAGAATAAACCATAGAGTGAACCTTGGAATGAACCTTGCAGCAAATCACAGAGTGAAACCTAAGATTGAACCATAGAGTGAACCTTGGAATGAACCTTGCAGCAAATCACAGAGTGCAACCTAAGATTGAACCATAGAATAAACGGTGAACCACAGAATAAACCATAGAGTGAACCCTGAAATAGAACCTCACGGGCCAATCTCACGGTAAACGTTCAGAGCACACCATAGAATAAACCATAAAGTGAACCTTGCAGCAAATCACAGAGTGACCTCCAAGAGCGAACCATAGAATAAACCACAGAGTGAACCTCAGAATGAAACTCACAGTAAATCACAGAGTGAACTTTAAGAGCAACCCAATAGAATAAACCAAGTGAATCTCGGAAAGAACCTCAGAGCGAACCCAGAAGAATCCCCCCCACTGTGGATGCTCTCTCCCCGCTCTGTAAAAAAACACTTTTTTCGAGAAGACGGATCGCCCCCTCCCTCAGTCAGTCACCCAGACGGCGAGTCTGGCGGTGAACAGGATAAGTCCTCACTTAGCGACAGACGGCGGCTCAGACAGCGGGGTTTTCGACGGGATGAGCTCTCGCTGCGGGGGTTGGGGGCAGTCCGCACGGAGGCGCGGGTCAGCCCCCTCTCAGCGGCGGGTCACAATAAGTGGGTTTTAGTCTTAAGCAGAACCCTCACGCGCTTCCCCATTTGAATCCGGGCTGGATTAGACACGCTTTCCTGGAGCTCCTTCCTGATTGATGCGTTTGGCTTTCCGGATTTATCCGTTTGTTTATTTATTTTTAAGATTTAAGATTCGGGGGCCAGGTTAGCGGCCTAGCCGACCCCGGCCTCTCGCCGTTACACTCGTTCCTCCGCCTCTCTCCGCCTCTCAGGGATGCTAAAGAAGGGATGAAACAGGCGAGGATCGATCACAACAAACATCGATTTATTTTTTTCTTTCTCTTTTTCGGGGTAGTGGAGGGCACTCGAGACTCTCGAACGACGGCAGAAATAACCGTCTTTTATTGACGGGATTGGCGGGTTCGCATACATCACGACGCCGCACCGAGATAAATAAATTTAAAAAAAGAGGAAAGCCCGATAAAACAACGTTCCAGGGCCTCACTTCTCCTGGGGCTTCCCGTTTCTCTTTCGAAGGGATGTTTCTAAATCCCGGGGTTATGTAACTCACGCCGACGGCCTTGTTTCCCCAACGCATCTGCCCGCGCTGATCGGAGCGCGGCCATTTTCCATCCGCGGCCCTTCCTCTACGCTCAGGAAACACGGAGGAAGGGCTTCCTCAGATGAAGGCAAAAGACCACCGCAGATACACCACGGGGGAGAGATCTGACCGTTGGGGGGGATCTGAACGTTGGGGGGGGAGATCTGAACGTTGGGGTGGGGAGATCTGAACGTCGTTATAAAGACGGAGGAAAACAAGGCCGCAGGAAAACCCAGGGCTTCTCGATGACATCACGCAATATTCTCAGGCATACAAAAAAAAAGGGTGCATATAATACTGGGAAAAAAAAGCGTTTCCTGAACTTTTGGAAGCGCGCTGACAAGAGAAGAAGAGAGTGAAGAGAGAGGAGGAAAGAGAGAAGATGAGAGAAGAGGAGAGAGAGAGAGAGGGAGAGCGAGAGAGGAGAGAGGAGAAGAGGATGGAGAGAAGCGAGAGAGGGAGAGAGAGGGAGATGGAGAGAGGGAGTGAGAAAGATGGAGAGCGAGAGAGGGAGAGGGAGAGGGAGAGAGAGAGAGGGGAGATAGATAGAGGGAGAGATGGAGAGAGAGAGAGAGAAAGGAGAGAGAGAGAGAGAGAGGAGTGTCGTGGTGGTGCTGGTTATGAGCTCTGTGGAGAGACGGCACGCTCTCCACAGGCGGCCTTATTGTGACATGCGGGGAGAGAGCGCTCTGCTCTGCTCTTCACCAGACGGGGATTAAGCCCTCCGTCGTATTATTCACGCCCTATTTTTACTCTCCGATAAAGGTTAAAGCCGCCTCCTCCTCCGCCACCAGCCCTCCTCTACGGAATAATGCGGCAGCGATGGCTTTTTTGGCCCGGCTGGCGAGATAAGACCGAGAGAGAGAGAGGAAGAGAGAAAGACAGAGAGAGGGAGAGAGAGAGAGAGAGACAGAAAAAGAGAGAGAGAGAGAGTCTTCTTCCAGCGCACCGCGCAAAAATAGCTGTCACACGAGCGCGCCGAGCGACTGGCATTGTCGCCGCGTCTGGAGTTCTGAGCCGGGGAGGTCGGTACTGGGGTATCGGGTCCTGGCTGCTGCAAAGTCACTGTATGTTCACGCCGCGTCGTCATTGGTGGAGAGCTGCCGCCGCATAGGCGGCTGCCAAGAGGTCCGTTTAACCCTTTTATGGGTGTGAGATCACAAATACGCAATCAGAGACTGCTGATGCTGATGTCACAGTCGCTGCTGGTAGCTGAAAGTTCTAGAACACGGGCAGAATAGAATTTTGAAGAAAAAAAAATCATACCAAAAAAAAAAAAGAAAACCTACTCTTCAAAGGGTTAACAGACTTCTCTTGAATTCTAGAGCTCTTTAATGCTTTTTGGGGAGCGGGGGTAAATGACTGAGAGATAATGCCCCTGTACAATATCACTGCTTAACAACTCAGTGTGGCTCACAACAACATGACTAATAATTGAGTCTTGTTCGTTTTGAAAACATGGATGGAATGTTAACGAGCTCAACATTCCGGAGTTAGCGGCGCGAAAGCGTCCGCGGTCGATCCGCGAGCGGCGGACTCACCCTGTGGCAGGCCGTCCCACACCTCCAGCCAGTCGTACTTGCAGTCGCCCTCCCCGACCATCAGGGGGTCGTTCTCCAGGTCGAAGGTGAGGAAGGTGAGGGTGACGTCCATGCGCGGGGGCACCACCACGATGAAGGTGCACTCCAGGTTGTGGGGGTACTTGTCCGGGAAGCCGGGGGACTCGATGACGCCCGACAGGCTGGTGAAGTTCCGGGAGCAGAAGTCCGAACCTGCGGGGCCGAGCACAGAGACAGCGTGTGGGTCACGGGACAGGAAGCCGCAGATGTACGCTAATCGCCCCGGTAACGGTAGCGCTGTAGCGATTGCAAAAGACCGTGCTGACTAACGGGATTCGGAACGCGCCGTGGCGGGGGCGGGGGTAGCCATACTTGGGGGCGGGGGCGGGGGGGGGTTTCCTATCGATCTGGGGCAAGTCTGGAAGTAAGCAAGGACAGAAGCTAACGTGCTACGCCGCTACGCTAATGGCAACAGCACACAGGGTGAGAGGGCTCCCTGGGAGAAACTCAGGGGGCCCTTGCAGGGCTGGGAACCCAGTCAACGTTTCTGCGGTGAAAATTCAGGTCAAAAACTGGCTACATTTGGCAGAAGAGTGAAAGTAGCCGACTAGCACGTAGCCAGACCACATCCAGGTGAAGCCTGAGCTACACTGAGGTAAACCATATCCGTTTATGTCAAAACGACTCTCAAACTTAGATTTCCGCCCCACTAGAGTTGAGATTCCGGCTTTTCGCTCCCTGGGAATAGGGGGGTGGCACGGGAGCGGCTGGCCCCCCCACGCAGACTCCGCGTGAGCTGGCACCCCCCCGCCCCCCACCCCCCGAGTGCTTCTGTGTGCCAGCACCTCGATCAGACACCTGGATAGGGGTGCCGGGGGGTGGGGTGGGGGGGGACGGGCTGTTCTCGCTACGCACGCTAATGATGAGCAACATTATCATAACGCTGGCGCTGGGGGCTCGAGAATAAAAAAAACCCCCAAAAAAAAACGCGCGCACACACACGGTGTACGTGACCGCGCGCGGGTCGAGGCAAACGATGCTAACGCTCGTTACCCGGCGTTCAAAACCGTCTGAGAAACAAACATCGTCTCCTCTCCGCAGTTCGGAGACCCCCCCCCTCTGTTTGACTTATTCAGCGCATATGGCTCGGCTTTTGCCACCGTGCAAACTCTTTCCACGCCGAGCGGTTCTGGCGGAGCCTCATTAATAAAAGATAATAATGTCTGGATGTTTCGTTTCGCGGCGGGGGCCGCTGAGGGATCGCGGGTAGACGCGCGTGCGAGGAAGTTCGAAAGGGGAGGGGGGAGGGGGAGCCGGACCCTGATCTACAGCTGCGTCCTTCGCGAGGTTTTGTTACGATGACGGATCTGCCTTCGGCCCAGGGGACGGGAACAGGACGTCGCCGTAAACGCCAGCTGTCCGGACAGAGCGTGCTCAGGCAGGACGGCGATGGCCGAGGCACGCGAGGACAGGACGGGGAGGTTCCACCGAATATTTTGGCAGTTCAGCCCTGAAGACATTATCACCCCCCTGCCCCCCCCCACCACACCTGTCTCCAGACTCCACCCCCTTCTGTCACCTGAACGCTTATGCGACCCCTCCTCATTAATTAATCGACAGCACGAAAGACATTAATAAAACAAAAAAATTAATAAATAAACAAAAAACAGGAAATGGGGGCTCTAGGCTGCCGCGGACCCGCGCCGCGCTGCGTCTCTTTTTTTGCGAGCGCGCAGCGGCGGAGAAAGGGCCGCCTCGCGCCTCGCGCTCATTTCCTGTTTCGCCTCCCACAGAAGCTCCGCCGCTCTCGATTCACATTTCACGCCGCTGTTTCGTATTTTGGCGAGCTTGTGTTTTTTTGTTTTTTGTCGGCTGAACAATGTAAAGTGGGACACACTCCTCGTACGGGAGGCTGACAAATCCAAACCGACAGGTCTGAAGGACCGTAGCAGCCCAGCCTCCCACCGCTCATCAAATATGCAAATGTAGGTAAGAGCCGAGCTTCACTTTGAGCTCACACTTTAACCAAACCCTGCTGCTTCCCTAATCTGGAGCTACCGCTCTTTATGAATACACACAAAAAACACACAAACACACACCCACACAAACACACACCCACACACAAATGCTCACTAACATATCTGCATGTGTACACACACATGCCCATATGCACACACACCCACGCGCACACACCCACAAATACACACAAATGCACACCCACACACAAACACACACAAACACACACCCACACACAAATGCTCACTAACATATCTGCATTACACATCCATATGCACACCACAATACACACAATATCAACTGCATCTATCGCAACACACACCAACCCCAATGCTCACTAACATATCTGCATTTGTACACACATACCCATATGCACACACACCCACAAATACACACAAATGCACACCTACATATCTGCATCTATGCGCACACACACACACAGACACACACACACACACACGCACAGAAACACACCAGTAGAGAAGTGCCTGCCAGGTAAAGGACAGCTTAATTTTCCCTGGCTGTAGGAATCTCTGCCAGAGAAACAGGACTGTGTGCTGTTGACAGGGTGTAGAATTGGCAGTGAGAGAAGGAGTGGTGGGGAGATGGGGGGGACAGGCAGGGGGCGGTGGGGGGGGTCGGCTAGGGGGTGAGGGGGCAGCATATGCAGGGATCAAAGAACAAACAGCCAGTAATCTTCAACTCACCCCTCTTAAATAACTCTGATACCTTAACTATTTATACTCCACCTCACCAGCTGTGGCCATGGTTACACCATGTGAGGTCATAAACAGATGGGCAGGGCCAACCATGGCTCTGGCTCTGGCTCCGCCCCCCTCCCCCCCATAAAGATACTAATATGATTACCACATGTTTCGAGCGCATCTTGTTTCCTTCCGTTTCCTGTAGACAGCCATGCCTGTACACAAGTAAGCCAAAACCCCCATAAATTTCTGAGAACTATAAATAGGGGGGCGGGGGCTGTGGCCAGCTTGGCGGGCGACAGCATGACCCCCCTGCCCTGAGGCTGCTGACCCCAGCAGTGATGACTCTGGGCCTGTTGCAAGAACAGCTCAGGAGCGCGTCAGGGAGGGAGGGAGGGAGGGGGTGGCTTTCCAAAAGCTCTGTCTCACCCCGCACAGACTCAGCATTAACTCTGTCACCCCCCTCCCCTATCCACCCCCCCCCCCCTTCCCCCTTAGAGAAGAGGGGAGAGGGGATGTTTCGCATTAGACACCCCTCTCCCACCGCACCTTCTGTGCTGGTGACAGGTCAGGTCTTCATTACTGGCAGATACAGGCATGGAACTCTCCGGAAAAAGAGCAGCTCCTCTCGACTCCCCCCCCTTCGCCCCATCCCCCCCCACGCCCACACACAGATATAAATAAGACGCTACACGTTTTCTGTGGAGATCAGCATGAGCACAATACAATCCCGTCTTTGTGTAAAAAGGAGGGTTTGAGCTGGAGCCACACACAGCCATACCGCTAACACTGCCGCACACAGCCATACCGCTAACACTGCCGCACACAGCCATACCGCTAACACTGCCGCACACAGCCATACCGCTAACACTGCCGCACACAGCCATACCGCTAACACTGCCGCACACAGCCATACCGCTAACACTGCCGCACACAGCCATACCGCTAACACTGCCGCACACAGCCATACCGCTAAACCTGCCGCACACAGCCACTACCGCACACCTAACCCACGCGCACAGCCATACGCACACTGCTGCACAGCCATACCGCAACTGCCGCACACAGCCATACCACGCTAACACTGCCAGCACACACGCCATAGCACGCTAACACTGCCACACCACAGCCATGCAACCGCTAACACTGCCGCACCGCACACACAGCCATAGCCAGCTAACACTGCCGCACACAGCCATCGCTACACCGACACAGCCATACCGACTGAACACTCGCCGCACACAGCCATACCGCTAACACTGCCGCACACAGCCATACGCTACACGCAACACCTCAACCCCGCACACAGCCATACCGCTAACACTGCCGCACACAGCCATACCGCCTCAAACTCCCGCCGCACACAGCCATACCGTCCTACAACCCAGCTCGCCGCACACAGCCATACCGCTAACACTGCTGCACGTAGCCATACCGCTAACACCGCTGCACACAGCCATACCGCTAACACTGCTGCACGCGGCCATACCGCTAACACCGTCCCACACAGCCATACCGCTAACACTGCCGCACACAGCCATACCGCTAACCCTGCCAGCGCGAGTCTTAGCGGGCCGAGCGTGAGAGAGGGGCTCAGACCACGCAGATGGCGGGTGCGTGCCCGTTCGTCTCGGCCCCCGGGTCACGGCGCGGAAAGGAGGTTAAGACGCCCCGCCCGAGAGCGTTAGCCTACTTATCCGAGCCGTGTGCGTGCGTGGAGTAACCCTTTTCCCACGCCGTGACCCCCCCCCACCTCCGACCTCCGTGTGCTGGCCAAGCGCGTGCGTGCAGGAACCCTGTCTCCACGCCATGCCCCCCGCCTCCTACCCCCCGCCACGCCTCCGTGTTGCGGCCATGCGCGTGCAAACGCGTGTGCGTGTGCATGCGCGTATGCGTGCACGCATGATCGAACCAGCCCCTCTCAGCCGTTTTGTTACTTCTCATTAGTTCTGCGTTTGTGAGCACACCAAAAACATCCTGTCCCATTTCGGCCACCCCCCGTGGTGCCGGGAGGAGGGGAGGAGGGGGCAGACATGCCCCCCACCGCAGACCGCCACGCGCTTGGCACGTGACGCTTGGCGGCGGGCGGCGATTTGGCGAGAGCCCCCCCCGCTCGGAGGGAGCCAATGGGAGACGCCGCCGCGGGTTGCCGGGTAGAAACGGGACGTCTGGCTCACGGCTGGCCGATCGCTCCTCTCCGAGGCGAGACGCGGGGTTCGGCGGGGGTCAGCCTGCCGCGCGCGGGACGCGGATGAGGGTCGGCTGGCGCGTGGTTCGCTCGTACTCCGCCGCGCCCGGACGACTCCCGCCCGTTTGCGGCTCCGCGCGGTTACCCCCACATTTGTGCACGTCTGCTGCCCTTCCAAACCGCGTTCAGCTCTTCTGACTCTTATTTTATCCTCTTACCCTTTTTACTCCTTAGGACATTTTTTTGTTATTTTATGCATTCTTAACCCTTTAAGGCCTAAGGTCGGAAAAATATGTGATTAGAATGTTCCAAACTGAACATTCCAACGCCACAATCACTACTCGCAATTGAAAGCAACGGAGTTCTAGAACACTGACTTAGAATTTTGAGAAAAAAAAAAACAAACATTCCAAAAAAACATCTACTCTTCCAAGAGTTAACTTTTGCAAATACCAGCGTTGCATATTCGTTGGCTAAATGCCAACATTCATGAGTGCACAACCGGGATGCTTTAAAAAAAAAGACTAAAAGTGACCCTCCGCTCCTCTTCAGCATGCCTCGATAATGCAGAATGGGGGGGAGGGGGGGTCACTGAACCCTGCTCGTGCTTGCAGGGAGGCAGCAGACTGTCCTCAGACAGCGCTAATTTCGCGGGGGAAGCCGGGGGCGGGCCTGACATTAAAAGCCCATTGTGCGTGAGGTAGGGAAGGGGCGGCCAGCGCTGATAAGCCGTTTATTAGACCCAGGACGGGTTCAGGGGAGGCTCTCCGGAGGTGTCAGGGAGCAATAAGGAGCAGTAAATTCAGGATGGCTTCCAGACTGAACTGCTACAGGTGGGTGAGTTCGGGGGGGGGGGATGGGGGGCAGGCGAGGGGGGAGGTGGGGGTGGGAAGGGGAGGACAGAGAACAATATCTCGAGGGCAGTTTGAGAGCGAGCCCTAATTGGCTCTTCCTGCCCCTGCCACCGAAACACAAGTGGAGGGGCAGGGCTTCCAGGGGAAGTCTTCCCGCAGTAACCGTGGCAACAAGCGCAAGTGGGCACGTGACCTGGCCGGGATGGTTGGGCGGAGGCGAGGGCGGGGGCGAGGGGCGGGGCGCTGGGGGGTTAAATTCAGTGTGACTAAACCGTGAGGGTCTCTGTAATGAGGCCGAGGCGAAGGGGGACGGCGGCGCCCTCCCGCTGCCCCGCAGGACGGGTCAGGGGGCGGGGCCTGTCATGGCAGGGGTGGGGCTATGAAGCACAGAGAGAGGGGTGAGAGGGAAAAGCTCTGAGTTCCCTCTTCAGCTCCATTTCCCCTCTTCTCCAAAAAATCCTTTAAGCACAACCCAGTGGCAGCGGGAGTGGCATTCCTCAGGAACCTAACCCCCCAAATCCCTCTCCCCCCCACACTACCCCCCTCATAGAGGCTGCCACCTAGCCAAGGCCGCTACCTTACATAACGACCCCGGCCCTTGGCCGAGCGTCAAGAGCTGGATTCCCAGAGATATCCAGTGGCGCGGCGCGGCTGAACAGCAGCCATCGCCGACTTCCTGTCGAGGAGGAAGGGAAGCGTCTGATCCAGTCCTTCTCCGAGCTGTTGGGGAGTCGCAGGGCGGACACACCTCTGGGCTGTGTATTTGTGTAAGATTCTATCTCTGGGACAGAGCGTGACCCTCCCCCTCCCTCCCCCTCTCTCTCTCTCACTGCACTGGCGATCTCCTCCACGCCATAACAAATAAACAACACTCCAGCTCCGGCTCCCCCCCGACTCTCTCCTGAACTCGTAAACAGCGGCTTTTTTTTTCTAGAAATATTTGGCGGGAGCCCTGCCATGTTAAAACAAACAACAGCGTTTTTGGAGAGGATGCAGGGGTGGACGAAAGTCCATCCCTCACACATCGAAAAGAGGAGGGGGGGGGGGGGGGAGGGAACAGACCGCATTCGCATATGCATACGCGCCACCTTCCAACTCTCTCATTATTCCCCTCTCTCAGAAGCACTCTCTCACACACACACACACACACACACACCCACACATTCTCTCACTTGCACCCCTAAAGCACAGCAATATCTTGTTAATGCCATGGCAACCACATTCATATTCCAACCAGTCTCGTAATTACGGTTTATGAAGTAGAGAATGTAACTCCACAATATTATATCCGTCACGCCTTGTCCGCTGTGGAACCTGTCAACGGAGAGAGGGTGTGACAGACCTCAAGGGGGGGGGGGTGGGGATCTGAGTAACAGTGACATCACTTCCTTTTTAACCAGAAGCTTGTCAGCGATGGTGAGTTACTCATTTCTCTGTCTTCTGAGCCATGGGGGTGTCAGCATTGTAGACAGCCCCCCCACAGCTCCCCACAGCTCTCCCCAGCTCTGCTTTTTGAATTGTTTGTCACTTCTAACTGCCGCACTGTCATTCTGTCAACTGTAAAGCCTGTCACACTACGGAAAGTGCTCTTTAAATAAATTATTATTATTATTATTATTATTGTTATTATTATTGTTGTTGTTGTGCTTCTCTTTGAAGGGAAGCCTTAATAGGGTACCCAGCAATCCCGCATACCAACCCCCCCCCTTCCCAAGAGCTGAGCGCAGACCACCTCAAGTGTTGTGTTTATAGTCCCAGTCCCCCACCCCTCCCCCTCCTCCCCCTCCTGCCCCCTCCTCCCCCCTCCCCTGCCGGAGACAAGAGATCAGGCCACAATTAAACTGGCATTCCAAGAATGCTTTCAAAAAAAGAAAAAAAAAAAAAGATGAAAAGTGGAAAACATTCGGATTTTCCCCCCTCTAGATGTTGTTGATCTCCCTCGTTCCCTCCCCTGCTGTTAATTAGTTAGCGGGCGAGCTGAGCGGCCCGGTGTGAAGCCGGGGGGGGGGGATTTGGGGGGCGGGGGGGGGATAGGGAGATCACACGGCGATCGGGGTTGCGTGGGGTCGTTCCGTTTCTTCCACGCTTCCGCGGCTGCGAACGCCGCGCGTGAAATTAAGGCTAATGAAGCAGCGCAGCCGGCGTGGCGCCCGACGCGGCCGACGGAAAAGCAACCGCTTCATCCCGTGTGACGGACAGGCTCGCGGTGAGGGGGAAACTTCACACTCAGATTCACACTCGAGATTCCAGGGAGCCGTGTGGAAATACGGAGGGGAAGTGTGTGTTCCCTCGCTTCCTGTACGGAGTGAGTCGGGGCCTGCAGAACAATCTCTGCGCAGCGACTGCTGGTGAGGTCAACGCTAACGCCAGCTTCCTGCCACAGTGTTCTCCACAATGCCCGATCGAAGACGTCAAAGTCATTTCTGAATCAGTGTCCATATTTCTATACCCGCCCCTGCCCCCCCAACCCAACCCCCCGCCCCACACAAAAGCTGACAAGGCTACATTTAATAGCTGAAATGGGGGCACCCCAGTAAGCTATGCTACATGGATAAATGTTAACACAAACATAAAAAGTATCCTCAAAAGCCTCTGAATTACATTGTTGTGCACATATGCACAAGCATACACACAGATAGATAGACAGACAGACAGACAGACAGATAGACAGACAGACAGACAGACAGATAGACAGACAGGCAGACAGACAGCCATGATGCAGAGACCGCCAGCTCAATAATGCGCCAGCTCGCTCACCTGTCTTGAAGATCTCGTAGCGCAGCGAGAAGCCCGCCCCCTGGTGGGCGTAGTCGGAGACGAACTTGATGTGGAGCACGGGCCCGGAGGAGATGATGGCGGGCGGGGCGATGTTGCTGCAGTGCTTCCCCAGCAGGTCGGCGCCGTCCGAATTTCCGTCCCGGATCTCGATGAAGTCATACCTGGGGGGGGGGGGGACGGAGGGTGAATGGGTGCTGAGTCAGGATTAATTGGTCTAATTCCGGCCGACGCGACCTCTGACCTCCGCTGACCCGCAGCAGCCCTCTCACAACACAGACGCATTCTTTCCTGACAGTTCAGACGGGACGTTAGCGCCGAGGCTAAGCTCACCTGTCGCCATGTTCACACACACGCGCCTCGCGACTCTGAACTCAGGGATACACCTGGGAAACAACACAGGACTACAAACCCCATACTGCTCCACTGTACTCCATCCATGCAACATTCTGGATGACTCTATTCACAGCTCTTATGGATAAGAGCATCCACTACAAATATAGCCCACTGTTTGCCCTAATACAGAGCTGCCCAGCACTGTTCTAGGAGAATTAGTGTGCCATCCTGTAGGGTTTCACTCCAAACCTAAAAAAGGCATGCCTCATTCAACAGCTAGAGATATCCATGAGATGCTAATTAGTAGACTCGGGTGTGCCGAATTAGGGTTGAATTGAAAACCTACTGGATGATCCTGTGTGGTTATGAAAATCCTATTTGGATTGAGTCTGAGTGTGATGTTTTTGAAGAGCGTGTTTGAATGCTGTATGTGGTGTTTCTGAAGACTGCGTTTGAATGCTGTGTGTGGTGTTTCTGAAGAGTGTGTTTGAATGCAGTGTGTGGTGTTTCTGAAGAGTGTGTTTGGATGCTGTATGTGGTGTTTCTGAAGAGTGTGTTTGAATGCAGTGTGTGGTGTTTCTGAAGAGTGTGTTTGAATGCAGTGTGTGGTGTTTCTGAAGAGTGTGTTTGAATGCTGTGTGTGGTGTTTCTGAAGAGTGTGTTTGGATGCTGTATGTGGTGTTTCTGAAGAGTGTGTTTGAATGCTGCATGGTGTGGTGTTTCTGAAGAGTGTATTTGAATGCAGTGTGTGGTGTTTCTGAAGAGTGTGTTTGAATGCAGTGTGTGGTGTTTCTGAGGAGTGTGTCTGAATGTAGTGTGTGGTGTTTCTGAAGAGTGTGTTTGAATGCTGTGTGTGGTGTTTCTGAAGAGTGTGTTTGAATGCAGTGTGTGTGTGGTGTTTCTGAAGAGTGTATTTGAATGCTGTGTGTGGTGTTTCTGAAGAGTGTGTTTGAATGCAGTGTGTGGTGTTTCTGAAGAGTGTGTTTGAATGCAGTGTGTGGTGTTTCTGAAGAGTGTGTTTGAATGCTGTGTGTGGTGTTTCTGAAGAGTGTGTTTGAATGCTGTGTGTGGTGTTTCTGAAGAGTGTATTTGAATGCTGTGTGTGGTGTTTCTGAAGAGTGTATTTGAATGCTGTGTGTGGTGTTTCTGAAGAGTGTGTTTGAATGCAGTGTGTGGTGTTTCTGAAGAGTGTGTTTGAATGCAGTGTGTGGTGTTTCTGAAGAGTGTGTTTGAATGCAGTGTGTGGTGTTTCTGAAGAGTGTGTTTGAATGCTGTGTGTGGTGTTTCTGAAGAGTGTGTTTGAATGCTGTGTGTGTTGTTTCTGAAGAGTGTGTTTGAATGCAGTGTGTGGTGTTTCTGAAGAGTGTGTTTGAAATGTCCTGTCTGAGCCAAAGCCCTCCACCAGTCAGCGCCATAATGAGTTTTCTTTATTTTCTCCAGTTCCGAGTTTCACATTACGAGACGCATCGCCGGAGGAGATCGCCCTCAATGAGACTGCGGTCAGCCCGCGTCTGATCTCAATTAAGCGTGAAACAAACACGTCCATTTTGAACATCCAAGGCTGTACGCCCCATCATAGAAAGCGAGTGAATTTAAAATAAATAAATAAACAAATGAATAATAAAAAAAATTACCTGACACCTTCACACTAATGACAAGGATATTAAAAAGCAGGAAAAAAAATGCAACATCTCTGCTCTCACAATGAGTTGTTAATGCTGGATAGCTGTGCCCCCCAAACCCCCCCCAGGAATGAAAATTGGAATGAAAGCCACAGTCATAATGTAGATTACAAAAAGCCAAATGATTAAAGACTACAGAATTCAATAAACAGATGCAAAGCGGCGACACTATCACTTTCTACATGCCCCAAGCCGAGGGCAAAACGGATTGATCACAGAGAGAGAGAGAGAGAGAGAGAGAGAGAGAGAGAACGAGAGAGAGAGAGAGAGAGAGAGAGAGAGGGAGAGGGAGAGGGAGAGAGAGAGGGGGGGGCGGGGGGGGGCGCGACACGCTAAATCACAGCACCTGACCGCTCGATTCTGGCTCATCTAGCCCCAGTGCTAGAGTCCCCCCTCCCTCGGTGGTACGGCACACCCACCGAATCGTCTCGCGTTGAGGAGCTTCGCCGCTTGGCGGTCAGCTCCGCGCTCAACGACCCCTTTACACCTGCAAGAGCCGCAAAGGGATCTTAACCCTCTGAAGAGCAGGTGTTTCAGCGTTCTAGAACTCCGCTGCTCTCAGTCGCCCGCGGCGACTGTGACATCAGCGTTAGAATGTTCGGTTATTGTGACATCAGCGTTAGAATGTTCGGTTATTGTGACATCAGCGTTAGAATGTTCGGTTGAGAACGTTCTAGTCACACATTCACGATCGCACGCCCTCCATTAAAGGGTTAACGGAGGGAGTCTTTGTGCGCGGAGCCTTTCCAGAACAGGCTGGCGGCGGCGAGATCTTGCAAACACGAGAGGGCGACGAGAGGATGGCGGGGGGAACTCGCGCAATCTGCTCGCGCGACACAAAAAAAGCGCTCTCTTCCTACTCCCGATACCGCTTTGCAGCGTGGGATACGCTCACAAAACCTGGCACGGGAAAAACCATTCCCAGGGTCTGCAATGCGCCCGGCGTCCTGTGCCAATTCTTCATCTTTTTTTTTTTTTTTGAAAATATGTTTATGAGTTTATTTATTAATAAATAAATCGCCATCTGTTGAAGCACCACATCCAAAGCGTGTGTGCATTCCCCCCCCCCCCCCGATGATAGCGACCCCAGCGGTTATATTTCCACATCACAGGGACTCTATGGTACCACAGAAGAAGAGCCAATCTGGGAGGACCTCTCAATGAAGGCAACCGGTAGGACTGTGGGAGCCTGGAGCCTGGGTGGGAAGAGCTAAGGCGACGGTAACCTGAGGAAAAGCTGACCGATTTAAGCCAAGCCCCCCCCTAACCCCCCACAACCCCCCCCCTGTGGGACCAAGCCAACTGTGTCCCCTCTGCACTGAACTCCCAGGCACAGATGGCAGACTCACAGTGTGTGGGGCTGGGCTGTGGGGGCCCGGCCTGAGCTGCAGTAACGGCAGGGGGCTTAAGCTGCGCGAATCAAAGCTCATTTCAATATAAAATAGACCTTTGGGTGGAGAGGAGGACGTGATGTTTTTATACGGCCCTAATTTGCTCTGCAATGTGCTTGTGTACTGTGGTGGTGGTGGTGGTGGGGGGGGTTGGGACGGGGGAATGGGGCCGGGGGGGGGAAGGGGGGGGGGGGCACATAGCTGGCAGCGCTGCAACCGAGGCTGCTGGGAAACAGAGAACCTGACACTGCACTCCGTCCCTCCCCAGTGACAGACCCTGACAGGTGTGTCTGAGGCCCCCTCCCCCGTCCGTCCCGTCCCGTCCCTCTGCCCCCCGGATGGGGCCCCCTCCTCCGCAGAGAGACCAGCGGCTCCCTCCCCCCCCCCCAAAAGGACCCAGGTACGCCGAGGCAGGCCACCGAAGCCATGTGTATATTTAGACCGGAGACGCTGCTGAGCTTTTGAGGGTTTTTTTTTTCCTACTCCTTCCGTCTCTTTGCTCAGCAATAGATGGGGCAATCTGACAGGGCCCTTTAACCCTTTGAGGAGTAGAGGTTTGCGTGGAATGTTTTTTTTTTAAATTCTAAATTCTAGAACTTCCTTTGCTTTCAGTCACCAGCAGTGATTGTGACATCAGCGTTAGAACGTTCAGTCAGGAGCGTTCTAATCGCGTATCTGCGCTCTCACAAACCCTAAAGGGTTAAGAGAGCCATTTTTTTATTATTGTGGCTGGGAAGTCCTGTGTGGAGCTCGGAACCGAAGAAGAGCGCCCGCTCTGTTCTGTTTAAAGTCCGGCGGAACCGCAGGAGGGCCTCGGGGCCCGGATTGAGACGCCCACGGCTCCCCCAATTAGCTACGATGCAGCCGCGGCAACAATGGCGACATTTCTTCGCTGGCGATGGAGAAAAGGCGTACGCTCTCCACGCCAGCGCCTGTTGTCCGACTCGCCAGAGAAGAAGAGAGAGACATGGAGTAAGATGGAAAAATGCGCATAAACATGATCAGATTTTAATGGATTTTTTTGTTCGTGTGTTTGTTTGTTATTATTTTTATTTCTGCGTGTTGCTCCTTAGTTTCTGTGGATGAGAAGCAGAAGCGCGAGGCTCTGTTGCGGAGTTCGATCCGCAGTACCTTTCCGGCTCTGATGAATACATGCATGAGCTCTTAGGGGGAGGAAAAAAAACATCAGCGTATCTCAGGGACCTTTCTTTATTTTTTGATGTTAATCCCACACACTTCTGAGCAAAGTTAGGGTTTTTAATGAGGGCCTTCATAGCCCCACCAACTCTATCTCTCTCTCTCTGCCTCTCCCTACCTACCTCCCTCTCTCTCTCGCTCTCTTCTTCCTTTATCACTCCCTTTTTTCCGGTGTTCCTCGTATCTGTGCAAGAGATCCTCCTCTCCTCCCATCCCCCCTTCCTTGCAGGCTGCTAATTGCATCTCACACATCTCTCTGCATTTTCCAGGCCTGTTTTTTTTTTTTTTTGTTGGTTTTATTTTCGTTTTTTTTTTCTTCTTCTTCCACACCTGCACATTCCCTTCAGGAGTCATGTGCCCAGCGCAGCCTTGGCGTCTGTGTGGAGGAGCAGCCTCCCCCCCCCCCCCCCCACCCCAGCCCCCCGGGTCACCCCCGAAAGCAGAGACTCAGTGACACCCAGGTCAAACAGGACAAGGGCTCCTACTAATTCCTGCCCGCCCCAGCTCACAACTCAACTACTGTTCCGTTTCGCCACAGACAAGAGCGGGCATTGTCTCACAGCGAGCAGAGTGAGATTTATCCACTCTTAAATATAGATATTTTATTCTTTCAATTTACTCTGCATCACTGGCAAACAACATGTGCTTCTGTACACGATTTCTGTGGGTGAGCTAGCACTTATTACCAGCATAGTTCATCCACAGACAAACATTTTCCACAAAAAAAAAAGAAAAAAAAAAAAAGATTCCCTCCCCAGTAACAGCAGGAGGAAATGCTAGAACCAAAATTAAATAAAAATGGAGTCTGCAAGCAAAAAAAAACCCAGGGCCAGCCCCAGGGAGGTCTAATAAGCCATAAGTGCCTTTAAAATATTAAATAGATGTTTGAATAAATTCCCAGCAGATTCATAGGGCTGCCATTTTCAATCCCGAAAAACAAATAGTGACCTCCATTCACGTCTGTCACTTAATGCGTAGCAGAATGGCCTAAATGGCTTTAGGATAGAGAGATACGTCTCAGACCCTGGATCTGGGGCATTGATCTGAGTCTCTGCATGTCTGCGATCCCCTCCGCTAAGTGCTGTTAGTTACTGCAGACTGTCTTCATTTGACACAATTTTCTTTAAATGCATTAGCTGTTACGAGACATGCCACATCCAATACTATAAACTCCAACAAAAATACGGTGGTTAAAAAAAATAAAAAATACTGTGAACCAAAAAAAAAAAAAAATCAAAAATCTACATCCAAAAAAAAAAATTATAAAATATAATAATGGAGACATTTTGCGAAGGCTTCTATGCAAAGTTTTTGGCTGCGTCTGGATATTTAACTTTCCTTTTTGCTGTGGTTATTGTCGTGTATTGTGTGGTCTATGAAAGCCAGGCTGAGACAAATCCCTCATATGTGCAGACTTATTCTGCCAATAAATCCGATTCAGCTCGTGATTCTGCTTCTGAAACGGCTGTGAGGTATTTGGAGAGGAGCGCAAAAAGGTAAATTTTTTTTTTTTTGGGGGGGGAGATTTCCAGATTGCATTTCTGGTCGCGTACAAATCGGCAGCTCAAGTCAAAACCAATCGGCGCTCTGCATGCGGCAGACAGACGAAGTCTGATTTGAGCGCAGTGCTGAACGGAACTCGAAGGCGGACGGGCGGGCAGCGTTGCCGTGGAGCCGCTGCGCGACTGTGACATCATCGGATTCTCTGCTGTCTCCCCGCGACCGGCGGAGGCCAGCTATGACCTCACCGCCGTCCGTCCCTCGCTGCCCATCGTTCTCTTAAACCGAACACATTGACAAAGCTCTGGGCTGCCCATCCGAATTACCCCTCATACAACCGCTGACACCCCACACACACAACATAGATCAACACAGCTCACCACACTGTAGACCCACAACGCATGGACGTGCACATATCACACACACACACACACATATGCAAACACACACACACAACACACACACGCTCAGTAACCACATACCCACCTCGTCATCCTTCTACAGCTCAACGTTGTGTCACTTCTCATAAACTGCAGCTGCAGCCCAGCAGCTGTACGCCTTTTTACGCTCACAGCAAAGAACAAAAAAAAAAGCCATTAAAACAAGGCTTAAATCATCGCCCGCCATCATCAGACGCGAACCGTAAAAAGCGTCGTAAAACAACGAGATAAAAGGTGAGTCTGCGGTGGAAACGGACGTGTCGTTTCACACCGGCCAATCAACTCCCAGCGCCGCGGCGCGTTTTCCAGCGGCCAATCGGACGCGTGCGGAACGCGGGCCTCGTCCATTAACAGGCCTGGCGAGGGGCGGGGAGAACAGCCCGGCAGCGCAGCGCTACGGCTAATGCGCTCTTCTCCCCCCCCCCTCCATCCCCACCCCACCCCCGATGCAGTCACATAACACACCGGGACACGGGCAGGGGGCTCGCCTTCCTCAAAACCGCAAAAAAGCAGCGTTGCGTCTCGTCCCGGCTGCCAATTACACCCACCGGGTCCGGAGCAGGAATCCGAAAAATAAAAATCGATCGAACAGTCCTTACTGCAGTACCCCGTCGTTCAGAAAACAAGACGTCACACGGCGCTCGGCGATCGACCCGGTGACTACGGCGGTTATGGGGCCTGTAGTTTAAGGTCAGAGTAACTCGACCAGGGTGTGGAAGGCCGTCCCCCAAAAATCTCTGCCCCCCCCCGCCCCGTTTCTGTGTCAACAGGAGGCCTTCTCAGCCAGACTGGGTCCCCGCAGAGGAGAATCGGTACCGGGCGCACCCAGGATTTGGGCTACTCGGCTCGTTTTGGGGAGCGCCCACGCACGCTCCAGCTCGCAGGCGGCATTCTCAGAGCCGCTCAGCGATACGGTTTTAACGATCGGCGCTTCCCTTTGTTCAGCAAAGCCGCCGAAGAATGAACACAAGCAAGCGGAGCCCGGAACGTTCCGGGCCTGAGCCGGGCTGAGAGGCACACACACACGGGACAGGGGCGGGAGAGGTGGCCTCAACCGCGAGGCCGCGAACGTTTTCCCATTTTTACAGTCGTTTGAGAAACATTCACAACAGCAGAACCGTGACACAGGGCGGCGGCTAATATCGAGTGGATAATCTTTCCGAGATTAGATACGGTCAGCCCCGGAATTCCCGCTTTTCCAGACCCTCGAGGAGGGGGGGATTCCTTTATCTGTCTGTGTGGGGGGGGAAAATGGGCGAGAGAGAAAAACCCCCTTAGAACTCTTCTTCCCTCTTACTAAATCAGCGAGCGAGAAAATATCCACAGACTGGATTCATCTCCCAGAGAGAGGGATAAACCAATCCTCACACCTCCATCAAGAGGGGGTAGAGAGAGAGAGAGAGGGAGAGGGAGAGAGCAGAGGGGAAGAGGAAGGGAGAGAGCGAGAGGAGGAGAGAGGGAGCAAAAAAGAGAGAGAGAAGAGAGAGAGGAGGGAGAAGAAACAGAGAGAGGGGGGAGAGAGAAGGAGAGGAGACAGAAAAGAGAGAAGAGTGAGGGAGAAGAGGACAGAGAGAGGAGGAGGGAGAGAGAGAGAGAGAGGAGAGGAGAGAGGAAGAGAAAGAGAGAAGGGGGGAGAAGAGAGAGAGAGAGAGAGAGAGAGAGAGTGAGGGAGAGAGAGAGAGAGAGAGAGAGAGGGATGCACCCTCTGTAATGTAGTCTCAGCAGGCCTGTAAGCAGGCCTCTCCTTGGCCCCTGGAACTGCAGATTGCACTGCAGATAGATCATGATGTATATCATCTACCTTTCATTATATTTATTCCGCATCAATCTATTCATAACCCAGGGGCCAGACGCAGCTGGCGTGGGGCCCGAAAAAAAGGAACCGGCAGAATGAAATTCAGAATTCCGACAGAGCCCTAAGAGGGGGGGGGTCCTACTGCAGGGACTCCGCGCCTCTGTCAGGGCAATTCGAGCTGAGCCCCCCCCCCCGCCCCCCCGCCCGCATCGCCGGACCCTGAGTCGGCATTTTTTTCCCCCGAGCCGCGCTGCGGAAGAATTCTGTACCCCGAGCACATCCCACAATCCCATCAGTCTCTGGCATCAGAAGACATCTCATCTCCCGGGTGCTGGAAGGTTGGTGGGGGGAGAGAGGGGAGGGGGGCGGGGGGGGCGGGGTAGGAGTACTCGCTACGTGCTTCCTGGACGAGATGGGATATTCCGCGGCGGTGGAGCTCGCTCGCGGTGAACGCCAGCGCCGTCCGCTCAGCTCAAACACGCCTCGGCTCGGCCCGGCCCGAGAGCGGCGCGTGGAGGAGGGGCCGCGCGTGGAGGAGGGGCCCGCGCGGAGGGCCCTGAGGGGTGCCTTGCGCTGGAGAGAGCCGCGCGTGAGGAGCCGGCGTCAGAGCATCCCCCGGGGCTGGAAGGGGGGCGTGGAGGAGGGCCGTGAGGAGGGGGGCCCCGGGAGGAGGAGTACGCTCGGTGGGGAGGGCCGCGGTGGAGTGGCTCGCGGGAGCGGAGGCCGCGCTCGGAACGCGAGCTGGAGCGCTGCGTGGAGGAGGGGCCTTGCGTGGAGGAGGGGCCTCGACACGGAAAAAACAGCACGGGTGCGCTCGTCGCTGGACAGCCGCACGCGTGTCCTTATCTGCGCGTACGACACATACAAGCAGAGCGGAGGAGAGGGGGGGAGAGGGGGGGGGAGAGAGAGAGAGGAGAGAGAGAGGGGGAGAGAGAGAGAGGAGAGGGGGGGAGAGGGGAGAGAGGGGGGAGAGAGAGGAGGGAGAGAGGGAGAGAGAGGGAGAGGGGAGAGAGAGTGACCCAGAGACAGAGAGAGAGAGAGAGAGTGGGGGGGGAGAAGGGGGGGGGGTCTGCCGTGACCTCCGGCGTCCTCCACCAAAATCGCTTTCTGATTGGAGCGTTCAAAAAAAAATTTTATTTTTTTTATTTTTTAAAAGAGCAACACTGGAGCTACTCCGCCTGATTACGGCACTTTAGAGTGAGATCAGCGAGCCCCGTGGCCAATCAGAAGGCACGGAGATAAGTGCCCCCTGTTTTGGGGGCTCTTCCTGTGTGAAACGTTCCATTTCGGCGCGGTGCACGCCGCAGGCTATTGATATATACGAGCGCAGACGCACCGCAATCTGGACGGCGACGCCCTTGTCAGCAGAAATACGCGCACAAATAAAAGTCCAGTTCCGCGGAGCTGCGCAGAACGAGAGAGTTCCACTTCTTATTTTTATCTCCTACAGTAATACCGCTCATACAACACAATCCAATAAAAATGGAAATATATGTACAGCGTGTTTCAGACCGAGTCTCACCCTAAGGACTCACTTCCATAAGGAGTCAAATGAAAGTCCAAAAAGCAGAGCATTGAGCGGGGATTTAAAAGCCCACTCAAATGCCCACCTCCCCCTCCCCCTCTCTCTCTCTCTCCCTCTCTGTCTCGCTCTCTCTCTCTCTCCCCCCCTCTCTCTCTCTCTCTGACAGCACTTTCAGAATCAGAGTTTTCTGTCTGTGATCCGTAGCGTGAAGACCGAAGAAGCACAGTACTGCTGTGAGTCATATCACCTCCCCCCCTACTTTGAAACTCAGCATTGTGTGTGTGTGTGTGTGTGTGTGTGTATGCATGTGTGTGTCTGTGTGTGTATGTGTGTGTGTGTGTGTGTGTGCATGCGTGTGTGTGTGTGTGTGTGTAGGCATGTGTGTCTGTGTCTGTGTGTGTGTGTGTGTGTGTGTGTGTATGTGTGGTTGCATGTGTGTGTGTTGTGTGTGTTGTGTGTGTATGCGTGCATGTGTGTGTCTGTGTCTGTGTGTGTGTGTGTGTGTGTGTGTGTGTATGTGTGTGTGTGTGGTGTGTGTGTGTGTGTGTGTGTGTCTGTGTGCGCGCGTGCATGCACATATCTGTGTGTGTGTGTGTGTGTGTGGGGCCGAGCCTGTCTGCTCTGGCTGACTCTACCCTGAGGGTGCTGGGAGTCAGACTGCACAACACTGCTCCTGATTCACCAGACCCCCCCCCCCCCAAATCCCATCCCAGCTCCGGGGTGGTCGGGGTGACAGCGTCTCTCCCCCCCCCCCCGCCCCACAAAGGTGTCCCTGTCCCGGCCCTCACGCACAGCCGGGCCGCTGCTCCTCGGGCCTTCCGACAGACACAATGTAGCACCGCGAGGAAGACGAGCAGACGCGGCGGGACGAGCGAAGATTCGGGGCTCAGAGACACAGCGGCCGCCCGTGCCCCCCGTTCCAGCCGAGAGCCCTCAGGTTGGGTCGCTGCGGCGTTCCAGCGCCGGTGGCAAAAAGCCAGTTCAGCCGCAGCACGCAGGCCACTTTACGACAAAAACAGTCTCAGGTTTCACAGCGAAAGACACGTTCGAATGTTACACACACACTCCCGTACACACAAACACGGCCCCCGTCATACGTCACACACAAACACAGCTAACCTCACAGAAACAGAAGATGACACTGACCTAACCCTAACAGCAGCAAACCAAGCTAACCTCACAGTATAATGAACACAGCTACCCTAGCACAAACAGTACACAAGGCTAACTTCACAGAATCATACACCAACCTCATACAGGAGACTCAGCTAAACACACTAACAACAAATCCCACTAACCTCACAACACAATAAACCCAGCTAACCTTGTGCAAACAGCAAAACAAGGCAACAACGTAGCAGAATTATACGCCAGCCTCGTAGAGGACACTCAGTCTAACACTAACAACAAACTCTGCTAACGTCACAGTACAATAAACCCATCTAACCTTGGACAAACAGCAAAGAGAGCTAACGTAGCAGAAACGTGCGCCAACCGCATACGCTAACCTCACCACGGCAGGACATCCAGCTGGCCCGACGCTTCTGCGGACCAAGCGAACTTCACAGCGCCCCAAGCCGAGGGAACACCAGAGCCGCGAACCCGGCCGGCTTCACCGTAACATCGAACCCCACCCAGCCTCGCGGAACACTAATCCCGCGATCTCCCCCAAAGTCGCAGAGCGCGCGCGTCTCCCGCCAGCCCGCGTTCGGAGGGAAACGCAGGCTGGCCGTACAGCAGGCTACCGGCAGGGCCGTCCCAAAGCCGCCGCCGCCGCCGCCGCCATCGATCTGAAACTCAGCTCCTCAACCGTCTCCGTTTAACCAACACCCCCCCCCCCCCAACCCGAAACCCAGCGAGCCCCCAGACCTCCACACACACACCCCCTTCATTCTGGGGCAGATGCTAGGATTTTCACCCCTCCTGTGGAACTCTGCAAAGAGGTGGTGGGGGGGGGGGGGAGAGGGACCCGGAAGGTCACGGTTTGGTTTACACGGACCTG
Source organism: Anguilla rostrata (assembly GCF_018555375.3). Classification (NCBI taxonomy): domain Eukaryota; kingdom Metazoa; phylum Chordata; class Actinopteri; order Anguilliformes; family Anguillidae; genus Anguilla; species Anguilla rostrata. The sequence continues at coordinate 67,607,774 of NC_057935.1, read as the reverse complement.
CGCGGGACTGCACAGAGCTGTAATCGCCCGCGGTTTCCACGGCTACCCAGTGCCTCACAGCTCAATCTCACCTCTCCTCCCCTCTCCTCGCACGCGCTCCCTGGGTACCGACCTTCCGCCGACGCCTCCGCTCCCCTCCCCTCCTCAGCCGTGCGTAACGCACCTCAGGAGGCCAGGGCCGGCCTCAGCCCCTCGCCACGCGGTCCACAGGCACACAGCTCACGTTGCCGGGGGGGAGTTAATAGGGTGTGACACGGCGGCGGACGGTTCCTGGTTAAACGAAACGTGCGGCGTTTACGAAACGCTAGCTGCCAGGCCTCGGGAACGTGTGCGACTGGACTGTCGAGGTGATTTTGTAGTCTTTCTGTTCCTCTCAGGACCAGAGGGGGAAAAAAAGCAGGCCACACACATTAGTGTGAAACTCCCAAATTGTCCATTTCGATAAATAAATAACGGCGTTTTTTTTCGTTTTGCGCGGGGCGATGTTTACTAATGGACCTATAAACACGGCCTGTTCCTCGAGGGAGGCCCGGTCTGAAAGGATGGTCTGCTTTCGCCACCCATCACGCACACTTAAAAAAAGAAACGGGAAAAAGAAAAAGCACAGAGCTGCAGATCTAGCGCCTGAATCGCAGAAAACAGGATGCTGCAGCATTTTTAAATAAACACTTCAAAAAAAAAAAAAAAAAACTTTACTGACAGCTGAAAGCCATTTCAGCAAACAGATAAAATATTTATATTTCCATCAAGGAAAAAAAAAATGAGTATTTTGCCATCACAGAAAATCAGAAAAAAATGTGAGTCTTATTTCCAGAAAATGCGAAGTCACAGATGTCAAACCCCCCGGAGGGTCTCAGTGGCTGCCGGTCACCTTCGCACCAGTGATTCATTTACAGGAAGTCATTGATTGGCTAAAGAGTCCACGCACCTTGCTCCCGAGGCCTTTAATTGGCAGCTGATTGAAAGAAAGCCGCAAGAAACCCACAGACACTGTGGCCCTCTGGGAAAAGTAGTTTGACACCCCCTGTGGTAAATGACTTAATGTAGTCCCGAGGACAGCTGAGATAAGGATGTTGCTGTGACACAGTCATAGCAGCCTATGTGAGGTATTGGAAAACACTGGATGAGAGGTATCCGGTGCAGCTGGGGGCGGGGGGGGGCATGGCAGCCCCTTCGTGGTACTGAGTCGGAGGGAGACGGGCTACCTGTTCCTGCAAATGGGCTAGCACTCGAGGCAGCGCCTACATCGGCGTAATCAGATTTTCCCGAAATACATTTCGCGCCACATAGTCCGTACGCCCCCCCCCTCACCCCCACCCCCTCGTGTTTTTCAAACACAGCTCGCAGGCAAAAATAACCAAATGCGAAGGGAAGGGGGGTGGGGTTTTTTTTTGCTGAATTTGTTATCCCAATGTGTCGTTACCCTTTAACCATACCGAGTCAATATCCCCCTACAGGACAAGAGAAGAACAAAAAACAAAAAAAAAAAAAACAATCAATAGATCTTGTCTTTGCCGTTCGCGGGGGCCGCTGTGCTTTTTAGCGCTAATCTGATCTGGGGGGGATAACGTGGTGTCAGTCACACAGCCCGGCCTCTCGGCCCCCGATAAGATCGGAGATACGGCCGCAGAGGCCCCACACACACACACACACACACACACACGCGAAAGAGTCCCGTCTCCTGGGGTCGGCCGTTAGGTACCATCCGAGGGGTGGGAGCCCCCTGGACGTTAGCACCCGCGCGAGAACACGCTAACACCTGCGTGGGACATCGCTCAGCGCTCGGGTGCAAGAGCAAGCGGAACCAGGGTGACCACACTTAAACTCAACACTTAAAGAAGGTTTATTTATTTTAAAAGTCTGGCTTTTTCCCTACATTCCATGTGCCACTGTCATGCGATTCTGCGACTTACCAGCAGAGGGCGGCGTAAACTCTAGCGGACACCCATGGAAATGTGATACAGCACAGCCAATACAAATAACATACACAAATGTAAAAAAAAAACTTTTAAAAATCCAAACAAACCTTTTTTAAAAATATAAGTATGCTGCTCATTTGAAGAATAGTAATGAAAAAGTGAGACCGAGGGCTACACTCCCATTGTTGTTCTGCACTCCGCCTGACCCAAGCAGAGGGGAACAGCAGGGGCGCTGGGCCCATTTATTTCCGGAAATGCAAAATGCACCACGCTAGTTAGGGACCGCTGCGAAAACGCATTACTGATAAGGGGGGGAGGAAGCGAATGCTACTTTTTTTTGGAAAATGGAACGGGAAAACTCTTTTTTTTTTCTTCCTGGCTGATCTCTACCTTATCCACTGTCTGCCAGCTGTGGCTCGTTAATTGAAAAAATACACATTTCCCTCAGCATTGATCCTATCGCCCCCCCCCGCCCCTCCTCACCCCCTCCGCGCCCTCTTCCCGTCCATCCCCACCCCCCCCCCATCTCTCCTGTGCAAACAGAGCTCCACCTGGCTCCCACGTTCCCAAGGAACCCCTCCACCTCACCCCCCCCGTCTCTCACCTGCAGTCCAGTTTCTCCAGCTCGAAGTGGGGGTTGAAGTTGAGGACGATGCGTTGGGAGGGCTCGGGGGCGGTGATCACCCACTGGCAGTTCTGGTGGGGCGGGTACTCGTGGGGGTACCCGGGGGAGGTGATGTACCCGGCGTCGCTGGCGTCCAGCTGGCCCCCGCACGGCTCCGCTGGGGGGGTTGGGGGGGGGAGGGGAGAAAGAAAGAGAGGGATCGTTTTAGAAAACAAACAAAAAAACAAGAATGAAAGAGTGCCTGTCTCCCCGCCTCCAAACACAGCATTAATAACTGCCTCAGGAAGAAGCCCGGGGGGGGACGAGGGCTCCCGGACCCGGGGGGGGTGGGGGGGGGCTCAAATTTCACTTTGCAGTCGACAAGGCAACAGGCAGCGAGACCTGGCGCCACTCAACCTGAAGCCCCGCCCCCCCACCCCCCCACGCTGCCCACACTGGCCCAAAAAACCTTGGACCTTTGAACGCTTCAAAGGAAGCACTGTCCCACTCTCCAGTGTGTGCATACCCTGCTGAAAATTCCAGCTTAAACCAGACTAAACTGGTCAGGCTGGATTAAGCTGTGTTTTTGACACTTTTAGCCAAGCCAACCAGCTGCACACCAGTTGACCATCCTATATAGTTATTAGTCCAGCAGGTGACCACCAGCATACTCTACCAGCTTAACCAGCTTGGACTAGCTTTGTCCAGCTAGAGACCAGCTTTGACCAGCCACAGACCAGCTATGACCAGCTACAAGTGTCAGAAAAAACACAGACATAAACCATCTTAAACCATCTTCGAATCCCAGCTGGTCTTAGCTGGGATTTTCATGGGGGGAGGCTGGTGTTACTGGTGAACAATCTGCGAAAACAAGCGACGCATCCACAGATCGTATCTCCCGCTCCCTGGAATAATAACCGCCCTATCAGATGGCCCCGTAGGCTGAGACAGGAAGCCGCGGGCACACTTTGGGCATTGGGGGTTCAGGGGTCGCCCCCCGAGCTGCGAGGAGACGGCGTTCGTCACAAAGCGGCCATTCTTTTTTCCGACGCTCGAGCTGATCGTGGGTCCGCTCTCCCCTCTTCATATCACTCACAGAGAAACCACTCATACGCCTGAATATACTTTTCACTTATTATTATTCTCACAGAAAGGCAGGTTTGTAAAAAAAAAAAAAAAGAAAAAAAGATTGGATTCACAAAGGAATTTCACCATGACAACAGAACTAAATCAGTTAACCCTTTGCTTGCCAGACACATGCAGCACCCTCTGCAAAATGGAAATTATAATGGACTTAAGTGAATGTATATCTGTAATCTCAAATTTTTATCATTTAATATGTCATTTTTTTAAACCCCTGGCACAAAACAACATATATCAGAGCGACTTCAGGCAATTCTACCTCCAGAATCCACACACATTCAGATCTAAAAATAAACTCCTCTCGCTACTGTAAACCTTTCCACCCACACCAATGACTGACAGGAGCACACACATACTCACATACACACACACACATACTCACATATACACACACATACTCACATATACACACACACACACACACACACACACACACACACACACACAACACACACACACATGCACACATACACACACACGCACATACAACACACACCACACACAATATACACACACACACGCAACACACACACCACACCTCAACTAGATATACACACACACACCTCATACCACAACACACACACACACACACACACACAGACACGCACACACACACTCATACTCAGATATACACACACGCACACACACACTCAGATATACACGCTCACACACACACAACACACACAAAGACACACGTGCACGCACACATACACGCACACACACACACACACAACACACACACAGACACACATGCACGCACACATACATGCACACACGCACGCACACACACGCACGCACACACACACACACACACACACAGCTGGGGTAACCCATGGGGTAGTACCACATATAGTAGTCCAGTAGGAGGAAGTTGAGAACGGCAGAAGAGGAAGTGAGGCGCGTGACTGACAGTTCAGGGTGTGCGGATGGCTCACACATGGCTTTCTGGGAACAATTACAGCTCCTGTCCACCAGACAACTCGCTGCTTTTAGGAACATAATGAACCATGCGGACTGCTCCCACAAAACCACCATTTCATCTCCTCCAAAAACCAGGAACACTGTTCACTCTCATTCTGGGGGATAAAAGCTGGTCCCCATTCACACAGAGAAGAACAGAGGGCAGAACTATGGCTGTCCTCTCAAAAGGCGGGAGAGTCAACTATTAAAAAGGAAGGGAAAAGTCCAGGAGCTTCAAATGTAACAGCCTATAAAGTACTGACATTTCAAAAGCTATTATATATTTCTTAAAGGGACATTTTAGGCATTGTGGCATTTGGGATTTAACCCTCACGCCAAAGAAAAAAGATTCTCTTCCATTTACACCTGAGGCGCACACACGCATATACAGAAGTGAAGACACACACCCAAACGCGCGCACACACACACACCCACACGCACGCACACACACGCACCCACACGCGCGCACACACACACACCCACATGCACGCGCACACACGCACCCACACGCGCGCACACACGCACACACACACACACACACCCACATGCGCACACACACACACACACACACCCACACACACACACACATGCACACACACACAGGAAAATCAATTTGCCCATCTTTCAGTATGACCTGTCTTTCAGGCAAATGAAACTACAAAGGGATACACACCTCCCCCGCTCCTCCTCCCTTTCCACCCCGTAAACTGACCGGACAGCGGCATGAACGCGACCGGCTCCCACAGCGTGAGCTACGCGGGTGCAGCGATATGAAGGCTTATCAGAAACCTCAGACTGACTGCTAGAGGAGCTCCTGCGAGCTCTCACTGCTCCTCCCAGAACCCAAAATCTAAAATCTATCTCCTCCCTCTCTCCCTCTCTCCCTCTCATGGTCACTCGTGAGGGGCTGATGAGGAGTTTCTCATTTATAGTCCCCCCCCCGATTTCCGCAACCCGCTGTGGGTGGAGTGATCAAGGCGGCACGGTGCTATCTGTACGGCGGGAGGGGGGGGGGTGGGGGTGACAGGGAAGGCTCCTCCTCCACAAATTTACTGTATCTCTCCGGTTCCAGGAACCTACCCAGCCTCCTCCCCGCACTCCCCCCACCCCACTGCACCGGCGTGAGGCCACGGGGTCACAGAGCCCAGGAGCAGGGTGAGGAGTCCGCGCGCGGCCCGGCCCAATTAATTACCGCCACCCCCCAACGATCTCAGCGCCGCGCCGTCGCCGTAGCGATAAGATGCACCAGCGCCGGGGTCACATGACCCCTCGCCCGTGATTTCCCCGCTCCCCACCTTAATTAAAAAGTGCAGACAACGTGGCGAAGGTAATGAAACGAGGCCGAACGGCTCGTCCCCTCCCCCCCCGGTCCCAGACCCGTCGCCTCTTCTCTCCGGTCGGGCCGCGGTTTTAATCGAACCTCGCCGCGGTGGGACCGCGAGAGAGAGAGAGACCGGCGGCTGAGAGGAGCGGCCCGCCGGTGCCCCTGGTCCCACGGGGGCGGAGCTCCGAAGTGGTCTTTCCAGGAAGTGATTCTTCTGGAGTACAAACACTGATAAGGACTGTGGATGTGGAACTCGTGCACAGAAAGATCTCTCTCTCTCTCTCTCTCTCTCTCTCTGGTAGTTTCCCGGTGTATAATCCGCCCCCACGTCCAAATATTTGGGTCAACGGTGATTGTAGGCTACGCCGCTCAATCTAACAACAAACAAAATAAATACTACTGGGAGAGGACTTATACCTGTTACACCTGTTTCTCTTGCAATTCTTGCAAGAACTGCTCGATTATCCCCATGGGCCAATAACCAGAGGGCTGGACAAAATGCCACTGGTCAAGAAAATTGACGAGGAGCATGTGCAGATTCAGTGACCCTCACCCCCCCCCCCCCCCCCCGGCCTGCGTGACATTCCCGTGGTTCGGATATCTCAGGTCTCTATCAGAGCAGCCACCGGAAGCCGAAGGTAGTGTCACAAAGCAAGCCCCTCCCCCCCAACCAGCCCCCGCCTTCCTAACGCGCACACCTCCCTCCCAAAAACCTCTCTCTGATGTAAATGCTTCACCTCAAAAGGTGGCGGAACACCTCTAAAAGCGTTTCCCGCGGCAACTTCCTCCACGTGCGTGTGCTCGTGTTCCAGCGCTGTGACCACACCTCGCCCCCCATAAATAACTCTAAACGGTGCTCAGCCACCGGGAGCGAGGAGGCGGGGGGGTGGGGGGGCGGGGACGAGATTGGGGACGAGATCGGGGCCGCATTAATTATGGATCTCTGGCTTGTTTCGAATTTCATCCCAATAGCACAGTTTCAGCACTTTTTTTTTTTTTTTCTCTTTCTCTCCAGCGCCTCCCAAGATTAAACAAGTCCCCCCCCCCCACCCCACCCCACCCCCCCCCCCCTTCTCTTTTCTGGCCTGAATGCAAATATCTGACCTTGTTTTTTATCACACATTCACAGATGACTTCTCGTCTGACTGATGAGAGCAGATTTCTCTTCCAACGTGCCAACAAAAGCAAAACGGGAGCGGAGGAGCAGGAGAACTACCGTACCGTGTGTGTGTGTGTGTGTGTGTGTGTGTGTGTGTGGGCGCGGACATCATCATCATCATCGCCGCCGCGGCCCGCCACAAGACCCCGCGCGTGCGGAGCGTTCGTCTTCCGTAACCGTGGGCACGGGGAAAGATCGTCCGCGGCTCCGGCCGCTCACGTCCGCTCGTCTCCGCGCTCACTGAGCCTCGCTGGGCGGGAGCAGATTTTTCGTAATTCCACGCACTGATCCCACGCACTGATCCCACGCACTGATCCCACGCACTGATCCCACGCACTGATCCCACGCACTGATCCCGCGCACTGATCCTGACCGTTAGTTCTTAAACTCGGTCACGGGGACCCCTGTGTACGCCGGATTTTTTTTTTCCCGACACACGCGTTTCGGTTCTTTAATATTTTTATTCCTTTTTAAAAAGTTATGAACGCACTGCAGGTTTGACTCGTTATCATTCGCTTGGTCTTCGGATTCTTCACAGTTTTTTACCAGATGGTTAGTTTCCATGGCCAGGTGCTCACACTTTTCCCCAATTAGGAGCCTGCTGAGTCACCTCAATAGTCCTTAATTTGATCAGTTAAATTTCTTTATGTAATCACGCGCAATATAGCACAAGCGCAATCAGGAGTACATGGGCCGCATTGCTATTTCTGATATAATGTTGTTTAAGAGGGTAAATGACCCCTCAAAAATGAAACGTGTCTATAATTAAGAAAAAACGAACAGCTTGTTAAAAATTCTGGGATTGAATTTGTGGCTGGATTGAAAAACCAGCCTACACGGGGAAGGGCGGGGGGGGCAATTTGAGAAGCGCTGTGCTAGAGAGGACAGGGGAGGGGTAATGCTGTGTTGTGTTTGGGGGGGGGGGAGCAGCCATTGTCCCGATCTGGGTCATGTTTACGACACAAGCGCAAGTGCTCTGGCCCCGCCCACGTACTGGCAGGGGCGTGTGACACGCTGGTTACGGGGAGGAGGATTAATCCACACGCCGCCGCCGCCGGCTATTATGACATCACAATGTCCGCCTTCAACACCGCCCCGTCTCCACGGCGATCACCCCTGGGCTCTGCGACTCCCCTCCCGTGACCCTCCGCATGTCTCCCGCCCAGCCCGGCGTCCCGCCCCGTGTCACCCCCACCCCCACCCCCCCGCTCGCGGTGGGATCAGCGGTACGGCGGAACACGGAGGCCTCCGGCAGGGGGGGGGCTGAGCCGCACGGGAGCCGCTACAGCGCCACATCAGCCCCCCCATCACCAGAGAGTGTGTCAGAGGGGCATTCGGCCCGGGCCTAGCCCCCCCCATCATCATCAAACGCTTACTATGGCCTAGCCTATTCGCCCCAGCCCACCCCATCTCTCCCCTCAAACACTCACTGAGGCCTAGCCTACCGCCAAATCTCAACCTCCCCCTTCATCTCTACCCCCATCAAACAGTCACTCAGGCTGAGCTCGGATCCCACCCCATCTCTCCCCCCCTCAAACGCTCATCCAGGCCTAAAGCCTACCCCAACCCTCCCCCACCCCACCCTTCCCCACCATCAAACGCTGGCTCAGTTGGGCCGGGGGAGCCGGACCTCCAGCAGGTGACTCACATGAAAGCGCAGTGGAAAAAACATAAGAGGAAGTGAGAATCGCGGGGCGAGGGGGGGGGGGGAGGGCAAGGCTCTAAAACACAGGAAGAGATGGAGGAAACAGAAAAACAACAGACAGCATGAGCGGACGAGGAAAGAGACATGATGAATGGGGTATCCAGGACTGAGATGAGAAAAGAAAAACTGATGAAATTTTGAAGGGAACTTAGTCACTCAACCCATTGCTGTGCACATACCAATGGAATAACACGCCAGCTTTATCTCTGGGGGGAATCACACACACACGTGCACGCGCACACACACACACACACACAACCTCGATGATAAATGCAGAGGTGACAAATCACTGTCAATTAAAGATCAATAAGAAAGTCACCCTGAACAAAAACCACCAGCTACAAGCTTTTGCATATGCACCCTGTTAACATCTCGCTACTGCACAGCAAAACTGACATAGTCATTCACAGCATATATGATGTCAGACCCTACAGACTAGAGGGAAAATTCTGCCCTTAAATTGTCGCATATACAGTTAATCCCACAGAACCAAAAAAGGTTCAACTATTCACCTTTTAAAATAGCGACCGGCGCTCATCCGTAAAAAAAATGGAAAAGGAACGGATCGGGCACCCGCTGACCCTGTAATGGCCGTGTAGGTAGTCATCCGCATCGCAACCGCGAATTTCGCACGAAGAGAGAGAGGCGGAGAGGTGGCGCGCGAGCCTCACCGAACCGAACTCGTCAGTGGCAACTTCTGTTTACACTGGACGTGCCTGCAGCTTTTCATAAGAGACCGTACCTGCCCTCTATCAACTCGGTTGAAAGAGAACCAGAGGCTGGAATGGTTTACAGAGGCAAGGCGGTGCCGTTGTAAAAAGGTCAGAATCGACGGGTTCCTAACTGTTCCCAATTCCGCTGTGTAAATACTCACCGGCTGATAATTCACTGTTTAATTACCTGAATGAGTAACAGGGGTCTGTAGCTCTCACTCAAACCCCCCTCTCCCACAGCGCTTGGTTCAGCCCTCTTTAGACCGTTCTGACAGACACTTGTCAGCTTTGAAAAACAGCCGAGCTTGATTTAATCGTCAGATTTCACCAGATGCCTTCTGCAGTTCAGTTCGGCTCATCTACACACAACCTATTATTATTTAGTTTGGATTCTGCTTGCATGCTTTCGTTCTCTTAAGTACACGTCCCTGCTGATGTCTTTCCTGACAACACCATGCTTTTGTACAGGTTTTTTAGGACAAACAAGAAACTGTTTTTCCAAGTTGGCTTGAAGCAACCCTTCCTGCTGTAGTGTTCCATGTTCACTGACCGCCTGAATCGTAACTGCAGTAATACGATCGTTCCACTAGAGGCTCTAGAGAGAGAAATGGTCAAGAAGAGCAGTCGCAGCCAACGATGACCAGAACTTGTTCAGCTAATTTGTAGAATACAGAACATAATGTAAATGCGTTATAAATTATATCTGGAAGGTTCTTTTTTACACCTTGTAACAGTACATTACGATAATAATTAGGCTATTGTAAAAAGGAATACGACCCCATTACAGTGTTCTCTGTCAAAGTAGTTATACATTTCCAAAAAGCCAGGACGATCCTAAAACTGCATAGTTATTTATGACGGTAATTAGCCTACAGTGTACTCAGGCTTGTGCCAATCTATATTTCTACACGGATTTCAAAAAAATAAATGCAGTTATTTGTTTTAAGTAACAGAGACACAAACCTCGCCACTGTATGACGACGACAAAATCAGCGAGAAAGCAGTGCCACTTACAAATAAGGCTAATATTATAACAAGAAATAAAACTAAATGCTTCTTCCTGCATTTTTTTCTTTCTTTGTTAATTTCAAGCTAATGTAATTTGTACTGTTGGAATCTGTCAGGTGAGCAGACAAACAAGGCCTTCCGTCCGAGTAAGCACAAAACTAAGGGAATAAGGCGCGGGTCACGAGAGCACTCATTTCCACGAGTCTGACTTGCCTTCGGCGAAGAGCAACATCCCGAGCGGGTTTGCTCGCGACTAGAAAACCTACAGCCAGTGTAAACAAGTAATGCAAAACATGAAGCGCAGAAGCGCAGACGATATGTTTATGGAATATTCACATAACTATTTCAGACAATATATTAAGAGAGCTGAAATATTTAACGAAATTGAAAAATCAGTTTTATTACATTACCTCGGCGAGTGTATGGAGTATGACAATGTTTTACTTTGTGAAGACGCATTTGGTTTGTCCTTTCTCTCAAGAGAGAGGAGTAGCGTAAATACAAAATATAGTTGATGTTTCCCCCTCGTTTATTGGACTACTGTGCGACGGGCCTTCAAGCACACAGGATTTTAAAGCGTAAAAGCCCGTTGGATAACGCCGAACATTCGGGCAGTTGCCGACAGTAACCGGGCTCACTGCTGCTGCAGTCGATATGCACGAAATATTCGGGGTGATGTTTACTATGGTGAGGGAGTTGATTACGACGCCGTTGGCTTCTTCAATTATTATTATTATTATTATTATTATTATTATTATTATTAACAATAATAATAATAATAATAATAATAATGAATTAGAAGCCGCGGTAGTAGTATTAGTTGTATCTTATTTTTAGTAGCAGTAGTAGAAAAAGGAAAACAAGTAGCAGTCCAGGGCAGAAGTAGCCTATATTAGTGTTATTCCTATAACACATACCTTCTGGAAATTACTCATCAGAGAAAGGTAAGGAACGTTTGTAACAGGGATGATTTTTCACGTCAAATCATTTACCAACACGGCAGTTATTCACTGACATTTTTTCCTGTTTACTTTAACATTCATACTGTAGAATTCCTAAATCGGTTACTCATAATTAAACTTTAAAAAACATTATCCACCAAAATATCAAAAATCATAAATAGACCAACAACTTTGTGCATTGGACTAAAAAAAAGCTGCATTAATCCTTAAATTGCTTTCCAGTTAATCCATGAAAATCATTAACCTAAACTGGGAAGCATCTGCTCGTGATATTCCACAACAATAGTCACGAAATCTCACTCCAGTTTCGGTGCTAATGGGACGCAATTATTAAGAAAAAAATGCTAATAATTCCTGTTAACATCACCCCTACCCCAACAAGACTGAACTGCCTCCTTTATTTAGAGTTTTTGGGAAATGAAAAGTCACATCGATCCACCCCAATGGTAGATCAAGCGGCTGATAAAACCTAACGGTAATATTTTACTAATCATGCATAAAACAACTGCACGTTCACTAAAACGTAGTCACAGCCAGGCTAAAAAAACGCTTAAGAAAGCCCTGGCTAAATATGATATAAGCTCCCCCCCAGATGCGGGAACGTACATAAAAAAACATGACATAGTAACAATCGCTTTTGGCTATTATCTGTATGCATACACCAGAGTAACCAGGCACATCATTTGCCCCACTTTTTAGGAAATGGGGATTACCAAAACAAGACTTCAAAACCCACTCCCATTAAGTAAAGATAATCCCATATTCATAAGGGAGCTCTGTCTTTTGTTATACAATAAAACGCGAATCCCCTTTCACAGCACGAAAATTACCTTCGCGGAGAAATACAGAAGCGACTCGTTCTCGTACTTGGTGGAACGGGGATCGCGATCAAGTCTCAAGCGGCGTAAATCCATGCCTTCGCGTTACCTTCACAGTGCACTTCTACCATTAGCAAGGGGTCCGTTTTTCATATACCCGTTAAACTAATAGTCTGTGTCAGAATACTTCACAGCGTTTACCAGAAATCTGGAGAGTAGCCTATGCGAATATCTCACAAATCCGTGTAAAGTATCGTAATGTAGAACAGATGTTGCCGTTCATATAAAAAGGGCGTTCGTCGGGCTAGGGAAAAGGAGCGAACTCCAGAACCCGAGGAAATACACTTTTATTTTTTAACAAAGTGGGAATAAAATGCAAGCATGTACTTGAGGTACGGAAGTATCACGCGGTAAAATACACATTTACAATTAGACGAATGAAAACAGATTATCATTTAGGCTATGGGCAGGTTGTTTGACAATGATATTGTTTCGGATTAGACTCATTATGACAGGCGTGTAAGGAATATCGGCAAAATCAACTCAATAATTAAAAAAACTTACCATCTTGTCCGCGCGCTCTTGATGTTATACAAAATGCCAATAAGAATCCAAACAGCGACGTGAATATATCCATCTTGTTGGGTGTTTTCACCCTTTAATTCTGGAGAAGTTGTTGCTGTCAAAGTCTCCTCTCTGTCAAGTATATGTTTCCCTTATCGAACGACAGAAATGGCTTAAATTTTGGGCTGAGAAACGCGAACACTGTTTCTTCCACCTTTTTCTTCACAGACAATTGGTTAAATTTAATCTCGGTTCAGGCAGCATTTCAAAATAGCCAAATACGGCATGCCGATTTACCGTGGCGCAAATAATTCTAAAAAGTAAGTAAAATAAGTCGAACGGCTAAATAACTTTGCTTTTACGCATTACACCATGAAACGGCGTGTTCAGAATAACATCTTTCCAGATTCTGTAGATCCGCAGTTATTTATGCGTCCACCGGATTGACGATTTTTCTCCAGCTAAAGCACGAAATGTGGCTTTCGGCTACCACCAATTCCAGCGCCTGGAGATGTTTTACTCGGTCGCCTTCTCTCCCTTATCCTGTTCTTTTACTTTGTTGGCATAACATGAAATAAACAGACGAACGGAGCAGTACGGTTAAAAGCGCCGGAGTTGATCTTCCATATGGCGAATCCGGGATCAAGTTCGCCTTGGTTTAGAAAGTATCGGCAGCGTGCTACGGCTCTCGGTCTATCTGCACAACCACCGCTCTCTTCGACACGTCCGTCCTCCACTGCGCTCGCGAGCCGAGTCTACGAGAAGCGCTGCGGCAGCTTGTGCATGTAATAGCATTAGAGCGGAGCAGCTATCGCATTACAGTCAGCGCCTCGGCCCGCCTCCCTCCCGTCACTGATTAAAGAGGAGCGTTCACTGACGTTTTCTTGCTTTAAAGTTATAAAAAGAAGGGAGGGAGGAATTTTTTCAGGAGCGCTAACCGCCGCACGCTCGTGAAATTTACCAATACGAAACCACGATTGCTTTTTAGTGTATCTGTGACGGGGCCCGCACGTGCTTAATATTCTGAGGGGGCTGTCAGCGACGATTGAGCTTTGAAAACAAAGATGAGACAGATAATGATAATGGTATTAACAGCGCAGAAGAAGGAGACAATGGTTAGGAGCCTAATGAATGTCTGAGAAAGCTTAAATGCTATCAGAACCAAGTATCGACAGATCGCCCATGGCTGACAGAATAAAGACAGTAGTCTTAACGAGTTATTAATAAGGCTGCGGTAGGATACGAATGATTAAAGGGAGGTTAGGCTTTAACTTTAACGGTGATGTAAATTTCACATTTTATAATTATTCCGCAAACTTCCAATAGCAAGTTATTTTGAAAAAAGATAAACTTTTTCAGAGCATCCCGATTTTCAAAGAGAAGAGAGGGGTCGTGTCGCGTCAGGGCAGGGTGTTTATGGTAATGCGGAGTCGAATCAGTATTTACGCTCACACAGTTGACAGCGGGCCAAACGGCAACGTATGACTGAACACGAGCGCGTGGGAGAAAAATAGGAACGGAAAATACAGAAAAAACGTATCCTCGGTAACGTACTGAATTCAAAGGAAAGGGAAGCTGCCAGCGTATGCCTGACACGGCTGGCATTTTCCAAAGAGCCACTCGGCTGCTCCACAAGTAACGTTCTTCTGCAGTTAGTCTGCCCCAAGAAGACTGTTGCATGTAGCCTACACATGCATTTAACTGGTCGCTTCACGACCCTTGTTCTGTATCGCTGATGGACGTATGTTGTAGAAGGATAGCGAAAAAATACAGGAAAGCAGAGCACGAGTATCAGAGGGTAAAATAGCTTTGCCCATATAGGTACATTAAACAGTATAACGTTCCTTCCCACTGCTTGGTTTAAGCCCAAATTGACAGTCAAGTAGAGTTCCCTGATAATTAACAGAACTACCCATTTCTGATCCTGTTTCTTCAGGGGTGAAAAGTCAGGGGTAAAAAAAAACAAAAACATGTAGAAGTGGAGCCTACAGTACCATTAGTGTGCAGCACAGGACTGTCGTACATTTGGTTTTCAGTCTGTAAGTGCTTAGACTCAACTCTCAGCGTGTTTAGACGAATACAGCAGTTTCCTGATGAACAGCCCTTGAGTCCTAGGTCCTTCAAAATGTTTACGCTTGTCTCAGATCTGGAAGGGGGGGGGGGGGTGGGCGGTTGGGGGTGAGGGGGGGGGGGGGTGATGAGCCGGGAAAGAGCCGAGTGGGAGAGATTTCTCACTCTGCCACAAAGAACACATGAAAGCTGGATGCCCTTCATCTGACTAGCTGGAGGCCCAGGCCTCATATCATCTGCTTACAGCCATGAACCAGAACCCAGAACCCAAAATCCAGCTGGGCCCAGCCCAGAACCCAAAACCCAGCCCAAAGCCCTGGCATTCAATCCGACACACTAACCACAGAGATGGGAGCTTTAATGACACAGCAAACTCCCTACAGGGCCCAAAATAAGTCACCCTCAAACATCATTATGGTCCAGCCCACATTCTGCCTTCTGCGTGTTCATATTTATGCACAATGAAAAACGTAGTGTTTTTTTTGGGGAGCAGGCGTTTCACCAGCTGCAACATCAAGAGTGTTAAGAGAGTGATCCCCACCCCTCTCCCCCCCACCCCACCACCCCCCCACCCCCCTTACACCCACCCTCCGCCGCCCCCTAACACCCCCCCACCCCTAAACACACACACGCTTATTGGATATCCTATTAGTGTTTCTTCGGTTCCAGGTGAATTGTTGGTCATGGAATGCGGATCACATGACAAGTCATGTGATTGGTGCAGACCCCCCCCCCCCGTCTTCGTCAGCTGTCTGTCACAGGCCTGATTGCTATTCCTCGGAGTGTCGTCTCAGCGGCAGGGACGGGCTGGCATTCCGCTGCGCTGCATCTGGACAACCTGTCAATCAGGAGACAGGCTGCTCCTCTCAGCTCTCAGGAGGCCCGTGTCACATGTCCGCCTGCCTGGGTATACACCGATCCCACCTTCTGAAGCATGCACCGCTCCACCAGCCATGTCCCCTGCAAGTGGGGGGGGGGGGGGGAGGTGAGTAAGGGGAGGGGTTCATAATCAGAGAACAGGGAGAACCTATCTGCACATTCCTTGGCCCTCTGTGAGGGTGAGGCAACCCCGTGGTGCTGGTGAAGGCCCATTGTATTCGGCTTGCTCTGAGAAGCAGCAGGTCTCTGCATGTGGTCCCACCAGTCCTCACACTCTGAATAAATCCAGGGACTCGAATTCAGGTATTCCTCACCTGTGGGCCAGCGCTCACAGTTCCTTATGCTGCCTGACACCCTCCCGTCCCACCCCCCCTCCCGTCCCACCCCGTCCCACCATGAAAGTTCTGAGGCATACCCATCTATGATTGAAGGGAATTAAAATTTTATTTTATTTTTTTAAAGTGTGACTGCTGAGGCTCATCCTCATTAGTGTCGAACGGAGTAGCGCTGTGACCGGGCTTCCTGGCCAGAGCTACTAGCACATGGACGGCCTGAGCCTCTGCTCTGGAAAACCTGGCCTGACTCGAGCGTGGAGCGGAGCGGAGCGGCCTGGCGTTCGTAATAGCATTAACAGAGCTGCGATGGAACTCAGCTGGGGAGATAGAGGCTGTCGTCTGGGCACAGGACACAGACAAAGGGCTGTTATCAGTGTTTACACGGGAGATTAACAGCTCTAGAGATAGCTCTCTCTCTCTCTCTCTCTGGCCCTCTCTGTCCCTCTACTCGCAGATAATCTACATTTGTTTCCCTCATCATTTTATTGACAGACACCACACACGCTCAAATGATGTGCTGACAGGGGCTAAGGTCGAGAGGATGATAACACGGCTTTTTTCCCACAGAAACACGGGAGCAATCTGCTTTCCCATGAGACCCCGTGATATGGTGGCGCAATAGAGGTGACCCCCTCACCTCACCCCATCACTTAAGTCTTCTATTTCAGAAGTGAGAGAATGTCATTTTGTGTACAGTGTTGTTCGCACTCGTGCCAATATACACGGACGCGCAAATACAGTACTCGCTATCTTCTACGTGCAGGTCTCATCAATAAGGAATACTGGGGCTCTGTACGGGAGCAGTAAATTAGGATGTCAACAGCGCATGAGCGCTACTGACATTATAATTTACTGCCCGCCCCTGCTGACGAATGGCTTTTCCCCTTCGCACCCGAGAAAGTAACTCAACCTATCATTGCCTTTTCATGTCCAAAAATGTTCGCCAGTTATTTTCGTCATGAGATTCCCCGATTCCCCGCCCACCGCACGCACAGACCCCAATGTAATTATTGCATCTGAATCCTCTAATCTCCCTATCCTCCGACCGTGGCCCAGCAGAGTTCGCCTATACGTTCAGGAACACGCCCACGCATCTGGAGTCTGAGTTGGCGCCCGCAGCTTGAATCGGTGTCTGTGTGTCATCCGCGCGACTCCTTCGTTTCATTTATCTGCGCCGCGAGGACGGCTACCGCTTCTGTCACCGCGGCTCGTTATTGTGGTTGGCGCGATAATCTCAAATAGCGTCCAGGGACTCTGTAAGCAAGCAGTGATGCTTTTTACTACGGGTTTCAATGGCCCATTCTCACTGAGCCTGTTGTTTTCCTCTCAGTCAGACATGCGTCGCTCATCTGGGGGAAATCCACCCTCTCTCCTGTACCTGTTGGGCGACACCCCACAGCAGCAGCAGCTATCAGGGGAGCAGGAGGGACATTTTCCGCCTGTTTGTGGAACAATTTTGGTACCCACTCTCTGATAAAAACAGGTACGCGGGTCCGGTGACGTCTCCAGGGTACCATTGAGATGAATACAATGTATTTATTACTGTATTTATTAATGAAAGAGGTTTTTAATGCACCAACACCACCACCATTATTATTATTATAATTATTATTATTATATTCTTATTCTTATTATTATTATTATTATTATTATATGTTCACTATCTGTATTGCGAAAACCATCTCAACCAGCAATCTCGATTTGCCTGTGCAGCATTCGGCAAGGCTATTCACGTTTACACCGTAAGGGGGCAGGTCTCTGCCAAGGGAAAATAGCTCAGAAACAGCAGAGGAACACAACGAGTAAGAAAAACGAAACGCAATAAGCAGAGCCTGTGAAGACGATGTGGAAATAACGCTGAAATAGGAATAATATCGAAAAATCGTATCACGGTTACGCGCAGGTAACTGTTCATTGCACGTTCCACTGCCGCTGCGCGAGCGAGACAGCTGTGATGTGATAACAGTCTTGGCGAACAGCTTTCCCCCAAATGGCGGGAAGCCAGAATGATGGAGTGAGCTCTGCTAATTGTGGCATTTATTGCGTACTTTCGGAGACGTTTGAATAGTCGGCAGATTGGAAGGCTTTGATATTTAAAACGACTGTAGAATTGCGCCGACACGTATTTGTGGTTTATTTTAATAAAACGCATACAGTTGTTCTTTCATGACAGTTATGACGGTTGACAGGAACGTGTAAACTCACACATTGTCACAATTTTTCAAATTCAAATTGCGTTAATGGAGACATTAAAACATTTTTTTAAAAACCTGCTCTGGATTACTGTGGTACTCCATTGTGCCATCTTACCATCTTAACAGTTTTCTAAATCTAAAGTCTGAAGTCTTTCCAAGCCTAAAGTAAAGTCAGCTAAATTGCACAGGACGCACATTTAGGTCAGCCTAGTATCACAAATATGTGTCCAGAAAGTAAATAAGTCAGGCTCACCATGTTATACATAATATCGACCTACATGAGTGTATCTACTCAAATGCTTAACTTTTCAGCTAAACATATGTTAATAAACAGCTACAACACACAACGCTGTGTAAAAGCACAATATGTGGTTTCGCCTCGGGTGAGAGCCCCTGTTGTGTGAGATAAAACACACACACACACACACACTCGGCCTGTTCAGCATGTTGTCCCTCCCCCTCAGCTCTAATCATTGATAAGGTGGGGTTGAGGAGTACAAACAGACAGGCTATCCCTCTGACCCCTGCAGTGCTACACTCCCTTATGCAGGGAGGAGGGGGTGGCCGAATTGCTTATGATCAGGGGGATGAGGGGGTGGGCACATTGCTTATGGCAGGGGTCTGGTTCTGGAGAACCACAGGCTCTGCTGGTTTTTATAGTTAGTCTATACTTAAACAATTAGAGTAGCTGATTACAGTTAACGCACTTCACAGGGTTACTTGGGTCTGAACTGGGTGACCATTTTAAGGTGAAAACAAGCTTGTGGCTCTCTGGGGCCAGGGTTGCAGACTCCAGGCCTAGAACAAGGTGTGCACAACAGGGACCAATCCGTTTCAGGATTTTGTGCCGACTTCTAATCATTTAATTTGCTCAAACGTAGCTTGATCAGACATTTGTATAAGCACCAGCTACAGCCGCAGACTGCAAGCATCTCCCAAAGATTTCACTGTGCTCAGGTACAGGAGTGAACCACATCATGGTTTACAGAGCTGTCGGGGAAAGCTGAAACTAAAAGGTGATCGGTCGGAAAACAAAAACCGGCATGCGGATCGAACCCTCCTCTAGGACCGGAGTTGTGCCCCCCCCCCGGCCTGGAAGCCCCCCCCCCCCCTCCACCTCTTCCCCCTGGCCTGGAAGGCCCCCCCTCCGCCTCTTCTCCCCTGGCCAGGAAGCCCCCCCCCCCTCCCCTCCAGCGCGTGCTCCAGCCTCCTGCGGACGTGCTTATCTGAGATGCGGAGTGACAGAGTCGTTACGCGGTGTCTCTCTCTCCCTTTATCTCCGCCGTGTTTTCCCGTGTTGCCGTTAGGCCTCTCTCCTAATTGCCAAAGGAGCCCTGGGTCACTCAAGCGTTTCTTTTTTTTTGGGGGGGGGGGGGGGGGGGGCTGTGGAGTTTGTTTACTATAAATCTCACTGACCAGGAAGTTGACGGGGCTTTTGTTCCTAGCTATGAGAAAGTGCCTAAAAAGGTAAAAAACGCTTGTCGCTGGGGCGGTACCCTGTCGGTACATAAAATTTTCCCCCCTAGCCAGCGATAAATAATTAATTTGTACCTTTTTTGCTTGTTAGTTAGTACCCAACTAGAACATTATTGCGCTTTCTGTAAAAAGAAGCGCAATAAAAATAAAATGGATTCGATTTCAGGGCACGTTTGGGATATTCGTTCCCTAAAGAACTAAAAATGTGTCTCCACTGTGCCTTAATTTCAGAGAGTGCATTGTCTCTTCATTATTGCTTATTTAAAAATTCTTTATAATCATACATGTCTATAATAGATAAAGAAGGGGGGGAAAGGGTGGACTGGCAGATGGGCCTGAAAATATAATTTCACCCTACAGTGGCTTGTAGAGTCAGCCGGATTGGTATCAGGAGACCAGTATCCATTTTGTGGGAAGAGCGGAACTCTGGGACTGTCAGTGTTCTACCATATATGTCTCTCGCATGTGTGTACAGGCTCGCTGTCCATGTGTTTACATTGTTTGAGTCAGAACTGTCATTGGTGTCCCATGGAAATATGAGTTGTGGGTCAGTGAGATCAATGTATAGCCTAGGTCAATGGGATCAATGCTGCCACTTTATCTCTTGCTTATAGAGACAATAGGAGCAAAAATTCAGGAACTTTATACCCCACTGATGGGTCAATATGCATCAACAGGGGGGAACAAGAGTTAAAGACCCCGTTATAGGGTCAATAGGAACTGTCGAAATCATAGGCGAGTTCACTGGATCAAAACAAGTGGTATAATCATCTATATGGTCAATAGGAAAATACCCCACAACAGAGTAAATAGGGGTAGAAATCGTATACACCACTGTGGAGTTTAACGGATATGCACAGGAGCTATGTACGCCTGCTGTTCTCCTCACCTGTGAAGTTTGGCATTTGGGTCCTGTATTGACCATAGAGTGGGAAATGTGTCATATTCCCCTTTTGGCCATACAGAAGAATATGACGCATTTCACACTTCTATGGTCAACAGGAAGCAGGTCCCACTTGCCCAACTGTGTGGGTGAGAGGAATAGCAGATATACACACCTCACTAACAGGGACAGACACCTTCTGCTGGTTCAGTGTAACTGAAACCAGGGATTTTTGGGCCCCCATGGAATGATCGCACATTTTGGGCCCCACCACCCTAGGCCACCCAAACCCCTGCTCAATTACAGCACGGTTTTTTTTGAGGGCCCCTCTCAGTAAGGGCCCTTGGAATCATACTACCCCCCCTCGCCCCCATACAACACCCTAAAATTAAAGAGAGGTGCGTGAGAGTGGGGTCCTCCTGGGACAGGCCAGGGGGCAGCCATCACTGAAGATCTCACACACACAAGTGTAGACTCTCCAAATGCAGCATCCTCCTACCGTGTTCAGTCATCTGAGCACTGAGCACCACTGCATTATGGTCGCATACACATTAGTGCACAGTACAATGTCAGTGTTAAATCAGCTCTTACATAGTACACATGGCCCCTATTGGGCTCATATGTACTCTGTTATGTGTTTGAATTAACACTGTACATTTTAAGGAGCACTGCATACACAGTGCAGGGATTGGCTGGCACGAACATTAAAAAAATTGTTGGAGAAAATCATTCCCGACAATTTATTCCCTTTATTTAAAAAAAAATAAGACTTTCATGACGGTAGATCTGCTGTACATATCTACATCTGTGAAAGCAGAGAGACCCTGCTGCGTCACGAAATGGAAGCGGAATTAAGAAATGAGACGTGCGGAGGTTTTATATTGTTTTTTCCTCCGTGCTGAATCAGTCTCAGCTTACCAGGAGATGAAAGTGAATGGGTAATGAAGTGCCTGAATCACCAGGTACCATTGTTTAAATTTTAAAAAGGTTACAGCCCCCCCCCCCCCCCCCCCTTTCGTGCAGAGGAAGAATTAGACGAGAAGAGAGGGGAACACTGGGGTGGGGGGTGGGGGGGTGAGAGTCACCTGGGTATAGATGAAAAGCTCAGAAAGAGGACTGACAGGCACGTTTTGTCTCCGAGCTCACCTGTTCCTCCACGTGAGTCGCAGAGCACCAGGGACGGGGGTGAGGGGGGAGTGGGCGGGCGGGAGTGGGGGGAGTGGGGGGTTGGGGGGGGGGCAGGGCGTGCTCAGCACCCTGTGAACGGGGGTCCGGGAGGAAGCGTCTGGAGGCGCTCCCCACGGAAAACCCAATGTCCCCTGTCAGGAATAATCCGGAACATTCCGTTGGCCTCTCACACGGCCAGATTAAAGCCAATAATCTAATTGGAGGAAATGACCGGAAAAAAAAACCCCATGATTGGTTGGTTTGGGGACGAGGGAAGGTTGGGGTAGCAAGTAGGGTGGGCGAAGGGGGTGGGGGGGGGGGTCGTGGGGGGGCGGACTAGTCAGGCGCGGAGATGAGGAAACAGGAAATGCGGAAGGGAAATGAGGGCTGAGCGGGTCTCAGATTCGATTTCGCGGTGGCGTGTCAGGCCGATGGCCCGCCGCCCGTCTGATACGGGCGCCTGATTAACGAGCCCTAATTGATTGGGAAGCGTGCCGTGATGGACGGCTTCTGAGCGCCAGGGCAACATCTGCTCCGTCCCAGGCTTCCGTCACCGAGGGGGGGGCCTGGGGGGGGGGGGTGCGACGGAGCCAACGCCCGCCGGCGACCAAGGTCAAGGGACAAAACAACAACAACGAACGCTGTACCCGCGGAACGCCCAAAACCCAGTCATCCCTTCCCGACAAATTACACAGTAAATAAACTGTGAGAATACCCAGCATTCACTTGGGAGAAATAATGCGGAATCGTGTCTCCGCGTCGAGCATGAAGCCCCCCTGTCTCCCCGCATTAGCCTCACACACCCTGATGAGCGTGGGGGGGGGGGGGGCCAGAGCGGGGTGCCAAAAAAAAAAAAAAAAAACGGACAAAAAAAATTGTATGAAATATGCATAATTGTTTTGAGAGAGCGGGAGATGGAAGATTGAAGATGATTATAGCGCCATAATTCCGGTAATATAATGGGGTCAGCCGGGGAAGGCCACGATGGGGAGACGTCCAGGACTGACGGCTCATTGGCACTGGTGGAAACCCGCCGACCAATCATCTCACGCCGGCTCGTTTTAATCAGTCGGGTTTCGAAGGCGACACACGATTACAAATAAGCATCAACAGCCCATACCTCAACTGACAATACCTATTGAGCTGAGAGGTAGCTTGGAATTGCAGCTGAGGATATATATATATATATATATATATATGCAGGACTTATTGCTATGTTCAGTGTCCTTCTGTCATCTAGCCTCCGGGTGTACGCCTCCGGTGAGACGCTCAATAGCTGACTCTTGCTTTCCCAATCACAGGCCAGATAACACGCAGATAACAGCCTCGCCACCAGATGTGATCTCTGTTGCCTGACAGGCCTCGTCAGCGGCTCAGTTCACACAATGGATTCCCCACCTTTGACTTTGCCCACAAACACTCATGTCCAGAACCCCCCCACCCACCCTCCCCTTCCCCCCCGTCCAAGCCTTGTTCTACCTGTTTGCACATCTTTCCACAAACAAAAGCCCAAATGCATTGTGGGAATGCTGTGCTATAAGATTGAGGCTCAGAGGTTCTGTTTCTTTCCAATCCAACAGCAAACACTAGCCTCCCCCCTCAACAAAGCTAATAATAATGCTACTTAAACCTCAACTTTTATTCTGCTCTCCCTCAACCGAGCCACAACGCCTACATTAAACGGATAAAGGGTCTTTTGATGTTAACGTTGGATGATGAGCCTGAGCTGCTCTGAATGGACTGCAGAACAATCGGTAAGAAATGAGTAAAACCAGGAAGTGGGTGCTGAATGGAGGCTTTGATGTCACTGTATTAGTCTGGGGTCGGGCGGGGGGGGGGGGGGGGGGGGGGTTGGTGGATGATAGGGTTGTTTTGATGGGGTGTGCGAAGCTGATTGCCGTTTCTAAGGCAATAGGGATAATAATAAATGGTGTGTATTTTGTGAGTGGAAATTATTTAGGTTTGCTACTTTTGAGGGTTGCCAAAACAGAGTGAAAGATTGCGGTATGTGGCTTCAGGTGTACATTAGAGGGCTGGTATGTGTGAACACAAGAACATACAACAGTCCCTTTGTCATTAAACACAGACACAGACACAGACACGGATCAGACACATTTCTCTGAGACCCAGGTCAGTACCCATTAAAGCCCAACATTTTATTATTGCCCGGAGGGTGGGGGGGGGGGGTGGGGTGGGGTGGTCAAGATGTCACATGCACGTTTAACAAAACACCAACCACTGGCTGCCTTAATGAAACCATTCTTTAACCAATCTTCACTTAAGCCCCCAACGTTCCCCCCAGTTCACACACTCACAAGATTGTTTATTGTCCATGAGAGCTAAATCAAGGCCCCATCTCCCCCCCCCCACTTCTGCAGAAACATATCTTCCAGGAAGAAGAAACTATCAGGAAGCTGATACACTTGTACTAAAAGCAGACGGTTTGTTTGAAGAAGGGAACAGACCGTCGACGGAGAGACGAAACACAAACACAGAGTAATTCCAACCTGCTTTCTTTTAGCTCTTCTGTAAAAGCGAGGGCGAGTTCCCCCCAGTTTTTGGGACAATGGACTTAATGAACCCATTTCACACACACACACACACACACACACACCGCGCTTCACAGCATCGGTAATGCAGCACAGTTTTATAACGGCGTCGTTAAAAAAAAACAAAAAAAAAACGGACAAAAGACAATCGGCCCATCGGTAAATTTCACCACGGCCTCCACTCATGACAGGCCAGGGCGGTAATATTTCGGGAGGACAATCTAAAGGGTATCACAACGACCAAAGCCAGTGTCTGCCCTCTTGCACTCTCCACCAACAAACCCCCCCTCCCCCCCACCTCCCCCACCCCATCAATCCTAAAGGAGTCTGACTTCTTGTCATACCGAGTCTGTGTTTAAAGTCAAACATTAGCTCTTATCTCTAAATCTACGTCGGCTCTATGACAGCAACGAGGAAAAATAAGTGGAAGAACGCACATTATTTTTACCCATTAAGTGACTGGGCTGCGTTAACATTCCTCCACGCATTCGCTATTACAGAGACAGCAAATATGGGGGGGGGGGGGGGTTCACTGCAGGGCCTGGTGTTTCCGAGACAGGCTTTGGTCAATGCCAGGCCCACTTTGGTTCATGCTGCATTTCTTGTCGTGACTGGGAGAAGGGATGGGGGCGAAGGAGGGGGGGGGCAGGGGAAGGATGAAGTTGAGCACAGGGACAACTGCTCTGTCCCCCCCCCCTCCCTCACTGACACAGGGCACTGAGAGGAGAAGAAAATAAGCAGGAGGCGGCTGCTCTGCTCTGCTCCTTATCGGAGATCAGCCAGAGAGGAGGTGGCGGTCTCCCCTCTTACTCAACTCCTCTGACATCTAAACTCCAGTCCACCCCCACCATTCACACACTGTGTGTGTGTGTATGCATGCATGTGTGTGTGCGCGCGCATGTGTGTGTGTATGTGCGTGTGTATGTATGTGTGTGTGTGTGTGTGTGTGTGTGTGTATGTGTATGTGTGTGTCTCTGTGTGTGTGTGTGTGGTGTTGTGGTTGTGCATATGGTAGCGTTACAAATGACTAAGGCCTATGATAGCATGGTATGTACTGCATTATTTAGTATCAGCATATGATAAGTAATGTCTGACGCATTTATTTAGTATCAGCATCTTTATGGGTATTTTGCTGTATTGATTATTATTAATTATTTTGGAAAACATGCAGAGTTCTTTCCTTGCACTAAGCGAGCCCCTGCACACACACACACACATACCACACTCACACACACACACTCACACACACACACACACGCCACACAAATCTTCCCGCTAACGTCGGAGGCGAACCTCATGTTCTCCTTCTAAGTGGCTCTTAATTGATGCGCGCCATCCTTTGTTTCATAATTTAAGAGCCCGTCTCGTTAGTCGGCCGTTCGGAGCTGGGAGTGCATCGGTCCCGCCATAAACAAACAGAAATGCGCCTCAGACAGCCTCGCTCCATCACAGGGCGACCGCGTACGTGTCTGCGCGCGTGAGAACGCACACGCAAACACGTCGTTTTCATTCAAAGTCCTCACACTGAAAATCTCTCTCTCTCTCTCCCTCTCTCTCTCCCTCTCCATTAATTACATTACAGGCATTTAGCAGACGCTCTTATCCAGAGCGACTTACACAACTTTTACATAACATTTTACATTGTATCCATTTATACAGCTGGATATATACTGAAGCAATTTCGGTTAAGTACCTTGCTCAAGGGTACAACGGCAGTGTCCTACCCGGGAATCGAACCTGCGACCTTTCGGTTACAAGCCCAGTTCCTTACCCACTATGCTACATTCCGTCCACAATCGTATACCACACACACACAATGATTTTAGTTACACGTAAATATCGCAGTGGGACAAATAGGCGCGCTGTCAAAATGCTGCCAGAAATATTATGCGTACATGCGTGCGTGTGCACTTTTCTGCACATGCCCAGTAAGTGCACGTGTGTGACCATTGCCTCCCTACACTGCGCGTCTGTGTAGAAGACAAGGAGGGTAATTACACGAGTGAACTGCCAAAAGCGCTGCTGGGAGGGCGGAATCGTTATCTAATTCATGCTATTGTGCTTGACAATAGACGGTGCTCTTGGGGCGGAGGAGATTCAGCAGACTGCAGGTTTCAGAATCTCCCCGTCTGGTCTGAGCTGAGCCGGGAGGAACGAGAGAGAGAGAGAGAGAGAGACAGAGCGAGATGAAAACACAAAGAAAAGATGAAAAAAAAAAACAAACACGATTAGACGACTTATAACCGTTAATCGGAACTGAATTCCAGAAGAAGAACATTTTTATAACAGTTTTTTGACTATTAAAACAGACACACGTCAGACATTTACATCCGGATTTGGGTGACTGTGTGTAATCTCAGTGCCGGAGATTATTGCCGATAGGTATTTTCCTGAAACACTTTGTTAAGGTATTAAAATACAGGTGTCTCCTTACTGACTCAGCAAAACTGCAAGAGCCTGCGCGCATGTGAAACTGTATGGGCCTCTTCCGTGTGCGTGCTTTTGTATGTGCATGTGAGAGGGGTAGGGAGAGGGAGAGGGGGAGAAGGGTAGGGAGAGAAAGAGAGAGGGAGAGAGAGGGAGGAGGAACATGGGATTGGAGGGGGAGGGAGGGCTTCGGATTCTCGGACATTAAAATGCTTCAGCTTGTCAGCTGGGATCCTCTTGACGCGACCTCAACAGGTGAGCTCCGGGCGGAACTGACAGGAACTCTAACGAGTCAATTGCAGCCCCCGCGCGCGCAGGGAACACGCCACGCCCGCGTCCGCTCCTCCAGACCAGGGCTTAACGTCCGCAGGCCGCCGTCCGCCAATCGATAAGCCCCGCCCCCTTTGGTCCGATCTGCGCGAGGGACCGGAGGACACCGGAGGCGGAATCTTTTTCCGCGCGCGAGGGGAAAAAAAAAAAAAAAAGGAAACAGGCGAGAGAGAGAGAGAGAGAGAGGCACGGCGGGGCGGCGGAGCATCGATCCGCGCGGCGAGCGCCGGCCGCGTCGCCACAAAACAAACCGACAAACGGAATCACCGGCCGCGGAGTCCTGCCGGCGCCGAGCTCCGCTTCTCCTAATCCTCGCTTCGCTTCCCGAGAGAAGAAGAAGAAGAAGAAGAGACGTGGGAAATTGATTCCGATTCCGATGCGCGCCCGATGAGAGGGACGCGAGATCCCATAGGACGGGAATAAATGACAGATTTAGTTTGAAGGAGAAATCCCCGCCCCCCTCCCCCCTCCCCCGCGCATTAAAAGGTATTGAAGTACTGCCACTCTCCTTGCTCCGTGAATCTGTCAACTAAGGCTCTTACAATATACCCTTTTCACCATCTTATTTAGTGCAGGCAAGAAGTACAGCGCACATAAATCTCACTGTAAAATATGGCCTGAAAAGAGCAGCAGGAAGGGCAGCATATTAGGTTACATAGCAGACTACTGGCTCCACCAGGGTGTCAACACTGCCTCCTGTGGAGAGCGAAGCTCTGGTAGAAACGTGTGACTGTTTCAGATCCAGGGATATTTTTTTTTTCGAGGCGAAATACTCGAGGCGTTTCAGAACATCACAGAGGCCTTTGTGCAGAACCCGACAGCCTCTGTATTTACATCTTATCTGGAGCAATAAGGGGGTTGAGGGGTGGAGGGCTAGTTATTAAACCTAGCTTGTGCCTCGGGCCAAAATAAACAGCGAGAGGGGCCCTATCGCATTGCACTTTATAAGCCTGCTGTCATTACGCTGGTGAATCGGGCCTGGTTTCTGTGTGGCTGAAGCCTCAGGATCAGATAAGCCTGTGTGAGTTTGGGCACTTCGGCTCAATGGCCACATTCACCCTTTTTGCGAACAGCCTGCAGGGTCAGGAAACTCCACGTGACACGCGACACACACAGGACACATTTGGACACAAGGAGGGGAGGCCGCAGAACGGAGAAAGAGAGAGAGAGAGAGGGAGAGTGAGGAAGACACAGACAGAGGGAGAGGGAAGGAGAGAGGCAGACTGACAGAGAGAGAGTGAAAGAGGGAGAGAGAGAAATGCAGATAAGAATTTGAAGAGAGAGCATTTACAAATAGTTTGCTGAGCTAGGTCAGAATTCCTACTCTGATTGCACACGTGTGCGCGCGTGTGCTTGCATGCTTGTTTTCACTGTTACACCAGCACACTCCTGCCCATTGCAAAACCCATGCACAGATGACCCAGAAGCCCATCATTAGTGACACGTCTCTAAAACTACCTACACCTCCCCTACTTTGAGGAGTGTGTTCTTGCAGGAACCTCTTTAGAAATATATGGTATTAAGCAGCATATTACACCGCAGGGGAAAATCACAAACTAGAGTATTAAATAATTTTTTCCACAGACTGCTGCTAGTGAACAGCGGCAGCTCGGCAGAGTACTGGTACACACATACATCTGCTCCACATCCGACAGTGGATGACGACTCAATAGCCACTTCCACTCTCTGGGACTTATCTGACTTTGCCCTTTCCTAATCCCTTTTCAGTGTTGCTATGGATTGCCTTTCTATTGATGTCCATCCGTCCGTCCGTCTGTCTGTCCCCCCCCCCCCCCCCCTCCCCCCTCACAAGGAGGTCTGATATGCTGGTCTGATCATTTGGCAGGAATCTTGTACTGCATGTTACAGGTTCCTCAACTACAGCTTGGAATATATATATATATATATATATATTTACATCTCAGAATTATGACACTGCTTGTCATATTTATGCACGTGGTTTAATAATAATTAAGCATGCACTAGTTTACAGCCACCGGGTCGTAAAAACATCGGGGGTTTTGTGAGTTATTAGCGGGTCATACGCTGACATGACAACAAAGGAAACATAGCTGCTTTCTCTTGATTTACAATGATTGATCGCGCCGCATTGATTATTTAACCTCATCCATAAATTTTTTATGCATGATGACAAATTACAGGTCGGAAAGATAAATAGATGCTTATATATTATTCAATACATCTGTTCATATTTATGTTTATGTCTATCTAGACTGACAGACGGATAATCTTCGTGTACGCATTAGAAAATTTATCCCATTGAAAATGTTCCCAGTGAGATAATGTTTCTCATTCAGTCAGTATATTGTGGTTGCAAGAAATAAAAACCTAATTACACTTGTGTTTACTTTCTATTTTATAGGCTCGTTTTTACTATATGCACTATAGTCAGATAATTTAACAGATTCTCTTCACATGTAAATTCATGTTAGTGTATCTTTTGCCCATTTTCTGCTATCCTCATTATCCAATAACTCTTAACGGTAACTACTTTACCAGCATGAATGCCATTCAGGGCTTTTGTGGTACGTGTCCACATGGCCATTTAACAAGGCTTATTCTATTATGCGTTATGTGTGCAGCTAACTGTGAAAATAGGCCGTTTCTTTAGAGTACTCACATGCTTACCTGTTTCACTCGGTCTCGTCAAATTGACCTTCAATTTTACACTGGCTGCAAGCCTATGCATTGAGTCTGATTATTATTTTTTTATTTTTTGAGGTGCCTCTTTATCAGGGCCCCAGGTGCACTGTGGGTAATTAAAATCGGGGGGCTACGTCTCACAGCCGAATCTGAATTGGAGGTTGCCCATTTATTTGGCTAAGCGAAGAGCAAAAGCTCTCCAGTAAAGCGTCAGTTATTCCAGAGAAGTGCCCCACCAGCAGTAAGAAGAAATCCATATGAGTCATCGCTAGGCTCTGAATCTGGCAACGCCGCTCACCGGCTCACCGATCTCATTCTGTCTGTCCTCTGAGAGCGGCTCAAAGCCTATTACTTTTAACTGCCCCAAGATATATCGTTTTTTCAAGGAACACTGAAGCTTAATTTTTTTTATTTCACCATTTCGGGTTGTGAAAGCTCGTTTCCCGCAACTGCCAAGCAAACGTTGTCAATGATTCTTCGACGACTCGACTCCGACTCTGAGTAGGAGAGAGCTGGTGATAATGTGAAACAGGAACTTGTCGGGTCTTGTGACGTGACTAAACTGTGATCTGTGCAGTGAGCAATCCCAGAATTCCCCACACACACGGAACGGACGGACCCAGAATGACATGGGGTTCCCGTTATCAGGAAGTCACCTTTCTTCTCCAATTCTCCCTCCCTTTGAAGACTAATTAATGCTCCTGCATATAGACTTTATTTGAAATAATACGGATGGATGCCCTGGAGAGAAGGAGCATTAACCAGCTAAAAATACGGTGACTCTACAATGTCAATCCACAAAGTAAAATGATTAGAGCGAGAGCACTCACTACACTTTCACTGCCATTGATGATGTTTTCAAAAAACAGGACACAGCCTGTTTAACAAGAATTGGGGGAAATGTC
Source organism: Anguilla rostrata (assembly GCF_018555375.3). Taxonomy (NCBI): domain Eukaryota; kingdom Metazoa; phylum Chordata; class Actinopteri; order Anguilliformes; family Anguillidae; genus Anguilla; species Anguilla rostrata. The sequence continues at coordinate 67,577,015 of NC_057935.1, read as the reverse complement.
ATTTTTCCTAATTTTAATTCGGTTTTGGTCATTTGTTCCTCATTTTTATTGAATGAATGAATGAATAAATGAATTAATGAATATAGTTTATTCACTCTAGAAGCACTGCCAATGACATCCTGTTAGTCAACGGTGCTATTGAAAAATAAAGATTTACAGATTAAAGAATTGATTGGTTGATTGATTGATTGATTGATGTATGCCCACATTTTCACACAGGGATATAAGGCTGGCTGTGAAACAGTGAATGTGATTGGATAAAAACAAGTAAACCATTTAGAAAACTTTTATTGAGCATTTAAACTTCTTGGCTCACTTTCTCATTTTAGTTATTCCCTGTAAGCTGATTATTCAAATAAAAAAGAAAATTTAAAAATTAAGCTGTCTGTAGTCTCCAAAATCTTTCGTTTTGTTTTACATACTTTGTCCATTTTTGCTTAGTCAATGTTTAATTGTGTTGACTTGAATAAGTACTATCCTCATCCCCTACTACATTTTATCATTGATAGGCAAAAGATTAAGTAATAAAAGAGGCTTTATTGTCCGTCAAATTTAGATGCGATATCGTCTTCGCTATATCGGCCCAGTTAAACAGAACGCACAATTTGGCAAACAGTAAAATAAAACATCAAGAGGGAAATATTAAAAGGCATATCAATAGGACTTGAAAAGACAATAAAAGGGAAATAGATTTAAAAAAAATTTTGTTTTCAGAATACATCTCCATGAAATCAATTAAATTGATCGTGCAAGTTAAACCTGTGCTTGCATCTCGTGGGCAACGTCCCAGCAGAGTTATATGGGGTGTAAAGTGGATCAACAGTCCCCGGTTTAGTTGATAAGTGCTGTTGCAGCAGCATTAGTGGCTGCAGACCATGGAAGAAGGTTTTCCTAAAGCAGGAAGTCAGCACTGTTGTATAATAAGCCCCATAATACAAACAGTTATTAAGTTTAAGGAGGCAACTGCATTTACACATGGGTGATATGGGTGTTTGATAACTTTTTTCATTAAATAAAGGCAATAATAATATTTTTTTTTTAAATGTGTATGGTGTATACTCAGTTTCCCTTCTAATATTACATTTTGTCTAAAGATCTGAATCCATTTGGGGTGAGTCGTGACAAATATGCAATAACAGAGGAAATCAGGAAGGGGGGCAAATACTTTTTCACGGTGCTGTATATTTGGGTCCGGCAGCCGACGTCCCAGCAGAGTTATAGGGGGTGTAAACTGGATCAAGCGCCTCTGGCTTAGTTGATAAGTGCAGCAGCAGCAGTATCGGGGGAGCCGCAGACCTTCGATGCAGGTTTCCTCAAAGCTGGAAGTCAGCGTGCCGATATAAATATGCCTCTATAACACAAAATACAAAATGGCGGCCATAAAGCAGCAGCTTACGCTGAATAAATCTTTCACTGCTGGTCCGGCTCTCCGGTGAGATTGCTGGCAGTTGTGCACAGAGTCCTCCTCTCCTTGGGGATGGAGAGTTTTTTTTTGTTGTATACAGTAATAACTGCCAGGATTTTATTTGCCTTGTTGAAACGTCTAATAATTGCATATTTAGGCATATCCAAGACCAGGGATATTATGACCATTTTGCAGACATATAATAATATCATACTTCTATTATGTATGCTTAGAGAATACAAATGGTAAAATTAAATTCACTTTGCTAGAATAGCATTTTAATAAGAAGTGCATATAAAATATTACAACGGCATATTCCAATAACAAATTGGCCATTGCCGATACAGTGTGCTGTATATCCGGGTCTGCTGTAAACAGCCTTCTAATTAATATTAACGAGAAGCTAATGAATATTGATGAGCACAAATGCATATTGACAGTCAACTTGTTTTATGCATGGCAAGTGGTGCGTGTGATTCATATCCTTTTTTTAAAACAAAAATTGTCACGTGTTGTTTTCATGTTGTTTTGTGAACAAACATAGACTCTCCTGGCTATCTTTCAGCTGTGCATTTTCTCGAATTCTGTGAAGGTGCGAAAACATTACCTGGCAGCTGGAGAGAAGCATTCTCCCCCCCCCCCCCCAACCCCCATTAAACACAGACATTTTACCAACAAAATAGAGGCCTTGTGGGATTTGCCTGAACTCTGTCTAATATGAAGTCTGTTTTGTGTGGTTTGCACCAGAATTATTGCTATTCAGCTGGAGTCTGCACATCAGTTTACAAGCAGACCAGCCCGAGACCAAGCAGCAACAATGCCTAAATATACCTTCTAAAACTCAATGCTTAACACATTACATTATTACATTACATCTTATCCAGAGCAACTTAAACAACTTTTTACATAGCATTTACACTGTATCCATTTATACAGCCGGATATATACTGAAGCAATGCAGGTTGAGTACCTTGCTCAAGGGTACAACGGCCAGTGTCCAACCTGGGAATCTAACCTGTGACCTTTAGGTTACAAGACCAGCTCCTTACCCATGATGCCACACTGCTGTCCCCTGAGTTCAACACTGAGGTCGACGTGAACAAACCGACCCAGTCACCTCTCTCTCCCCCCTCGAGAGCACAGCCTCGTTAAGCCTAACCCCAGATCGTACACAACCTGCTTCTATCAGTGTCGCGCACGGCCAAGGATATTCATGAGTCACGTCGGCGAGACTCAAATTAAAACTCAAGTCTTGGAGATAACACCCCCCCACCCCCCCACCCTCACCCTCACCCCCCCCCCCCCCCAGATTAGCGAGCCGCCGGGTACAGATTGTTTTTTTTTGTGCCGGCTGAGAGGAAGGGAGTTGCCCTTTACTGAACGACCAGGCCCACATCATGTGGGGAATTCCCCGTCCGTGTTGTTCTCACCGTTTCTGCCTTTCGTTTCGTTTCGTTTCGTTTCGTTTTGGGCGATGACTGAGAGCTGAAAACCCGGCCGTACGGGCGCCGGATGTGAAACTCTTCGGTTCCCGTCTCTGCTCACGCGCTCGCCCGTTTCGCTGAAGCCATCAAAAAAAAAGGAAATAATTTTAATAATAGTTTTCGGAATGATATGGACAAATCACGAGGCTCGAAACTGAGATTTCAAATGAAGCCCGTTCTGCCCACCAGGTTTTCGGGCTTGGCACTGCCAGATCCCTGCTTTTCAGGTGCACTGAGTTTTTTTAGTCAAATTCATCCGGGACGGGATGTTAAACCCCCCCCGTCCCCCGTCCCCCCCGTACGTCCAGGAAGAAAGTCCTCTCTGTTTCCAGAGGTCGCGGGTTTCAGTGAAATGGAGGAGCGGGAAGATTTACTCGCCTGTCATCCCCAGCCGTGGTTCAGCGCCCCTCTGCCCCCCCTCGCCCGCACGCGTGGCTGGAAATCAGACGTCGCCGGAGGGTCAGCGGAGCGGGTTTTGGAAATTGGTGTTAATGGGTCCTGGAGGACCGCCCTCCGCTGCCGCCGCCGCCGCCGCCGCAGCAACGGGGCGAAGCGGGCCCACCTGGAGTCGCGGACGCCGCCAGTCTTCATCGTCGCCTCTTCGACATCGTCGGCCGAGGGGGAAGACGTGTGTGGCACACACACAGCGGGGTTCCTGTACCCGACCCCCCCCCCGCCCCCCAGGGGGCCGTAAATCACCCTCCCTCAGAACCGTGTCGTGTGTCATCGACAGCGGTGGGAAGCGAGGCTTGTTAAGGAAAACAAACACAACATAAACGCTGCGTCTCTCCTGACCCCAGCAAAGCAAACAGGCCCGACTGAGGGGGGGGGGTTAGGATGGGGTGGGGGAGCGCTTGAGCAGCGGGGGCCCGAAGCGGACCGTGGAGAGATGGAACGGCTTTAAAGCCTCGTTCTGCCCCCCCCCCACCCCCAGGCCCACCCCAGCCCCAGCCCCAGCCCAAGGAAAGACTTCAAGAAGTGAAAAGACACCAGGGGGAAGGGGGGTAGGTTGGGATGGGGGGGGGGGGGGGGGGGAGGCACACATGACTGCTGGCAGGAGCACCAGGGTCACCGTCCGTCCCCTTCCCGTCCCGTCCCGTCCCGTAAAAGGTTGCGAGTACGACCGCCCCGGATCACCCCGTCAGGCCGTGGACGGGAGCCAGGGGGCTGGGGAGGCTTTCTAGCGCACGGCGTGGGGTAACCCTAGCAGGAAAGAGGGATGGAAATTTCAGCTGGAGAGAGGAGTGAGAAGGGCGAACAGTTGTCGGGACAGGGGGAGAAGGGGACCGACGAAGGGGTGGTGGGGGGGGGGGGAGGGTAAGGTCGTTGTTATGTCTCCACATTCTGCTACATCCATTAGAGTGTAACAGAATGTGTGTAGGGTCTCCACTGTAGGGAGGCCATATTTTTTTCTTCCAAAAACATAAGTCAACTTCTATAAACGGGTACGAACAGAGCTCCACTGAACTTCCCTACTTTTTAAAAGAACACGATTATATTACACTCACTGGTGTCAGAAATCTTTTTTCAAAATTACAAATAAAACATAAAACTGACCGGCAAGTCTTATGTATAGACCATGCCACCCATGCAAGCTCAACAAGCAAAGTAGCACTTGGTAGCACAAAAATAATATCCACAAACCACCACAGCACTATATAAATAAACTTTTTTTTTTAAACATACAACACATATACACTCACATCTCATGCCCAGTAAGCAGCATTTTGTATTGGTTATCTGTCTTGACATTAAAGACGGTTTATGGTGACAATCATTAATAGCTATCATTTGTTATCACAAACGAGTGTAAAAGAGCAAACAACAAAGCTGATGACTCAGTACTTATTGTTTCCTTTGTTGTAACTGAAGAGGAAATGATAAATTTGTGGAATTACATCAAACGTGTTACATTTGATATTTTCATTCAACGGTGGATTTGGTCGTGTCATGTGTTTCAAGGGAGCTGGCACCAGATTAAATCACATCTTCATTCAGATGGTTGCTTACATAACATGAGATAAGGGTGATTTATTCAAGTTGACACTCATAGGTATGGATTGTTGTTACACATTGAATGTCCCCTTCACTTTCTCACAGTTCTATAGTAAAGGTTCCTAGTAAGGAGAGTAGCAGTTTTAGTCACTAAGATGTATTCCAAGACTCGAAAGTGTGAGTTTCCTGTTATTGGCAGTCAAGACCTTTTTCCATTGTGCAGCTGTTGGAATTCAACATTCTTGTTCTGTAAATACTGTTATTTATTGTGTGTGTGTTCCGAGATTCTGAGGTTCTTACGTTCTGAATAAATATATTGATCTGTTGCTAGCAATATACCTACTTGATGCTCATGTCTCTTTTTCAGTCTGATTGTTACAGACACCACTCCCACCATTTGGGAAAAGAAAACCAAATAAACAGAAAGGCAAGTGAATTCCAAAAAAAAAAAAAAAAAAGGGAGTTAAGACTTGAATACGTCCAAGTAAATTTAGAACAACAAACCTGAACCCCAGAGTTTATTTTTGCTACGGGCCTCAATTAAGTCTAATTGCGAGCTTTAACGAGGGTGACATTTTTTCAGCTTTAATAAATCTCTTGAAGGTGGCGGCGTTCCACGGGATGGAAGCGAGTATTTACAGAGAGAGATCCGTCCAGCACCACAATCTGGAGCCATCTCCTTCTCTCTTTCCCCTTGGTTTTGTTTAAAATTCCCAGCCTGGAATGTTTCAAGGACTGCGGTAATGGGCCCGAAAGTAATCGTACACCCAGGAACGGCCAGCTCTGGAATGCGAAAGCGCGAAGCTGGGAGAAACCCTCCTTCAACAATGTTCCGTACGGTTTTTTATGAACGCCTTGACTGCGGACGGGCGAATTGAAAACATGCCCCCTCTCGCGAATTACGACTCCGAAGAATGAAACGTCTCGGAACGAAGTTAGGCGTACATAATCAGACTATAAAAAGTACGAGCATATGATGAACTTGAAGCGTCACCGCAGGATTTGGATCAATCTTGAGGTTGCGCATTTGGCGGAGAGCTCTGCGGTCGCAGTGCATCTGTGCGCGCGGGGGACAACCGCGAGATGAAAACCGAACCAAACCGAATAATTGGTTCGGAACTAATCCCACCGAGCCATCTGAAAACCATCCCGCGCTGAAAGTGAAAACAGACTTGCGCGTTTTATCTGTTTATACGTGGCGAGTAAAATCGAAACGGAGACGTGAAATGTATGCAAGGAACGTCGTTCCGTGATTGATTGTTTATCGCCGGGTTGTCGGAGGCCGGGGTTTGAAGGCGAGGTCTTGGGTGTCATAAAAAAGCCTTTTTCCATTTATTCTATCTAAAGCACACCTTTGCTTCATAAATGCGCTTCCTGTAATGCCAGACGAGTCTGACTTACTGCGGCTCAAAACTCGTCCACTCAGCTCCGCTGTATATTTCCATATCAGCAGTATTTTCCCCACATGGGTAAGCAATCAACATCTTAGAAAATTTTAATTCTTTAAAATACATAAAGCTGTGTTTTATGGCTTCTGCGGCTTGCGCGGGCTGTTCGGGAAATACCAGTATATTTTATCGATAGTAAAAAAAAAAAAAAGTTCCCGAAACTTAGTTTTTTAAAATTATTACTGTGGAAGTACTTGCCGTGACCAGCAAGCCATTTTAAGAGAGAAACAGCGATAGAAAGAGAAAGAGGTAAGCATGCAGCACAGAACATATACACATACAGAGATACAACCAGACAGATGCTTCATGAGCATGACACAGTCAGCAACTGAGACATCTCAACAATTTGGACGCCCATAAAAAAAAAAAAAACTGACCTCTTTGACCCTAAGAACTGAGTGGAACGAATTTAGTTAAATGTGCACATTTGGGAATTTAGTTTTTTTTGGGGGGGTCTGCATGGACTACTAGAACCCCCCCCATTAAGGAGCTGCCTCCTCAGTGTCTGAGGGCACCGGTCACGACGGCGTGGAGTTCCCCTGGGGGGCCCAGCATGCGTACAGGAAGTAGCCATATTTCCACAGCTACATGTTTGGAAAAGTCATGGAGCTGCATTCCATAATTTTTACGACAGGAAAAAAAAAAAAAAGAACATGTTCATGTGCATCGGAGCCAGTGGCCAATGGATACGCGTCAGGATGAGCTGATTGGGTGAGCGGAGGACTCTTCTTCTGGAGTGAAGAACCCAGAAGTCTTTGGGTGGTTTCAGAAGGAAAAGCCACATGGAAACATCGTACTGTGAAGAGTTTAGAGAAACCGTGTGCAGAGATACTGCACATGGATGGCATTGGGTGGCATGGTGGGGCAGTGGGAGAGCGTTGTCACCTCACTGCAAGAAGGTCCAGGGTTCGAATCCCAGCCTGGGGCCTTTCTGTGTGGAGTTTGCATGTTCTCCCCGTGTCCGTGTGGGTTTCCTCCTGCAATCCAAAGACATGCAGGTTAGGTTACTTGGGGGAGAATTAACAGGGCATTACTGGAAAAGAGCACGTATGTTCACTCAATCGACCCTGTAAAAAATAAAGGTTAATAAAATAAAAATTATAAAAATATTAAAGTCACTGTTGAAATGTGTTATATTGTGTTTGAGAAAGACATTTATCACTAAAACAAAATTTTGAATTCTTGACATTTATATGCCGGGTTAAAACTAAATTGTTTTTATAACCAATTTTATAGCTTCAAGGTTTACAAACCATCTTAAATGTTCCCATGATCTTTGCCATGTGGAACATTATATCACTGGTCTCAAGGACGTTATAATGGAGGTTTCCTTCTATGGATGACAGATTTTAATGCCCAGACATGTCCAAAGATTTCCACACCTACGGTGTTAACATCCACAGGAACTGAAGTGATGTCACTTCACACTGTCGGCCAATCAGACTGCAAGTCACAGGATCTAAATAAAGTTTTTTTTTTTCCCCCATCTGTACAAATAAAATGGGAACTGTAATGTGGTATCCAACACAACATGGATAACAGATTACACAGTAAAAATGTCTTCACATTGTTCTTGTGTGCCCTTTTAAAATGACAACAGGGCCATTGCTCACCATTGAGCTGTTTACTGCATCGTCTTCCACACAAATGGCAAAAACATCGCATTTACTTTATGGCACATCGTAAATTATGAACCAGATTGCAAAAGATCCGCGGCTCCACAAAGGAAACTCCCATGAGTTTTAGGTGATAAGTATTTTTTTTTGGATCTGCCACTGGGTCCAGTCAGAACACAACAGGTCAACAATGTGATTTAGAAGGAACAGAGGTGGGGACCTTTGTGGGATTTTCTCATCAGATATGCATGTGTGTCTATCGGTGTTAAATTACTATTTGGGTTTTCAGGTTTTTAAGTTCTGGGCAAAGCGTGTTCCCTGAGAATCCAGCAATATCCTCCAGACCACAGCACTGGCACCACACCCTGAGCACCACACACACACTGAGGACTACACACATACACTGAGCATTACAAACACACACTGAGCACTACACACACACACACACAATCTGAGCACTACAAACACACACTGAGCCTCACAACCACACTCACCTCATACTCTCACACACTCACACTACACTCTACACACACACACACTACCACACACACACACCCACACTACACACTCCACACCCCCACCCTGCACTAAAACACACACACCACACACTCTGCACTACTCACTCCCCACTCTCACCCCTCTACTCTCACTCTCACCTCATCTCACTCTCACACACACACACACACACACACACACACACACACACAGGGCAGATGCGGAACATGGAAACAGGGCTCAGCTCGGCCGCGGAGTGCAAAGCCGGGGGGAATGTTCCGGGCGCGGCGACGGCGGAACTCTACACCCTCGGAACTGTGGGGGGGGCCCGGCCCCACTGCCAATCAAAACATGGCGCCCGCGTCCCCCCGCGGGCCCAGCGCTAGCTTCCCTCCGCGTGCCAGCCGGTCAGCTGAGACCAGCGGGTGCTCGGGTACGCGTGACTGGCACAGAGGCGGAGAGATGGAGGGCAAAGGTAGGACCTGGCACTGGCAAGCTCCAGGCTCTTGTGGTTTACGCTCTTTTGGACAAAAACCTGGCAACCCCCAGCCCCCCAGCCCCCCTACTCTCCACAGGCCCTTGTGGTTTACGCTCTTCCGGACAAAAACCAGGCACCCAGCCCACCCCACAGGCCTTGTGTTTACGCTCGTCGGACAAACTGGCACCAGGCCTGTGATTACGCTCTTTCGGACAGAAAACCTGGCAACCCCCCCTGACCCCCTTCCACAGGCCCTTGATTGGGACCAGCGCCCTGTCCTGGCACAGTGTGTTGAAATGAAGACAGATGATTCCTCCTCCAGCACGTGGAGTTTGTTTCACGCAGCTTCCACACAAAACTGCCCCACACTGCCCCACACTGCCGCCGCCGCCGCCGCTGCTACCGGTGTGGAAAATCCCTGTCAGCGTTCGGACGGTCACATGATTTCAGGAGGGCAGGAACGTCGCAGTCGGGAAGCGACAGGCACACAAATAACCATCCCGTACAGAATGGGGTCACTGTCCGGCACCAACTTGCGTTTTCAATGGAACAGTGTTCCTCTCGGTAATAGCTGCTGAACGGCCCCCTGTACACGTGATCTACACGTTCGTATGATTGCCCCATCACGCGATCGTGACGGACGAGAAATGCAGCGACCGTTTCGATAAATATATTTCCAGGTTTTTAAGGATTTCTACCGCAGTTTCTTTCACGGTGCACACGTGGAGAGGCCGACTGCAAGACGTCTCACGCGGCGCGTTCCTGTTCCTGTTCCTTCCCGTCTGCCGCTCCTGACGTCTGCTTTGCCTCTGATCGCGTTTTTCTGCTTTTCGGGCAGAAGTGGGACCCATCCAACGGGGCCACAATCTCCATGGTTACTTCAGCGATTTAGCGCAAACAAACTTTCTCGAATAACAGTGTAACGTGAGCATCGGAAACAGACAGCAGGAAAGCCTCCAGATGTCTCCAGATGTCCGATAGTCTTATGTATTAATGCTTATATTAATATTCATATTATATCATTATTATTCATATATAACAATCATTGTAGTTGGCAGTGATAAACGATACATTTTGTACCCTATACGGTTTAAAAATGAGTTAAATGAATGGAATTGACTCACAGTCCCATTCATATTGAGTTTCCAGTAGTAATTCCTGTTATAAATTGACTTGAACCTTGCTTGACATTGTCGCCTTGCAAAGGAATCAACAGTACCAGCACTTGGCTATTGCACACGTGCATGCTATTGATAACTACCATTACAAAAGTTAGCATGCATAACTGTACGCACATGATCGTACAATTCATGCAACTTCAGTCATTTTCATGACCTTACACATGAAACGTTTGTGATGATGTTTGCAAAGACTGCCATACGACTGTGCATCTGCCCAACGTGAAGACAAGGCTGGGGGAAGAAAAGAAAAAAAAAAAAAACAAGTTAATGAGGGACAGTCAACAGACATGGCTCAGACATAGCTGGATGCTTTGTGGTGAATGATGAGATTTAAATGCCTCTTAGTAAATAAGTTACTAATACCCTCTAAGACGGGAAGCATCACAGCCCGAGGGCCAAATTTAGGACAAAGAGCACGCTGTCTCAAAGGGCTCATCTCATTCTTAGCCACTCATTTTATTTACGATGTCTGTATCCTCATATTTTATCTAATTTCATGATAGTCATTAGATGACCCATCTTAGTACTTTGGCTGTATAATATGACTTATTGAAGAATAATTTAATTGATGTTGACGTTACTGTATCTGCAAGCTTTAAGCAATGATCATTAGACTGCTTAAATTGGTTTAGTGATGAGCTTGTTCAGCATGGTCTTATAGTCCTAAATTTCACAAATCTGCAAGCAGCAATAACAGGGTCCCAAATGCAGATGTTTACCAAAACACCGTGAAATATAGCCACTCATTATCGGCAAATGTTAATGGATTCGTGCAATGTCCCTGATGAGGATTCAAACCAAGGACCTTGATACATAAAACCAGTATCTATAATTCTGTATTATCAAACAGACAGTTCACGTACAAGACACAAGAGACCAGATTAATGTTCAAGCATAAAGAACAATGTGACATTTGAATGTGGTGTTTGTCATATTTTTTATGCCTGCATATCCTCTCTTATTTGTACTTGAAATCAACAAATTTATTAGTAAGAGTTATGGGATTTATAAATTTAGGATTTCAACAAGCCATTGATGGAAATTGTGATGATTTTTTTTCCTCCAGATTTTGAGAGTATGATAATTAACTTTTCAGTATTATTCCTTGGGAGCCGCATAGTGCATTTTTCATTGTACCTACACAATGACGAAGTTGAACTGAATTTGAATGTCAATTGTGTGTGTGACTGGTAGTTAATGAGAGGCTGCTTTTGCTAAAGTACATGCCATTTAGTGAACATTTTGCTAATGTACAAGTCTTTTTTGTGTGGGACTTTAAACTGAGAACCAGGTGAAAGTAAGTTCAAAATCAAAACAAAAGAAACTTTCAGACCTCTGCAACAGACTTGATATTTTTAATGAGGGCCGTGGGAGAATAGGAATACAAATCGCTGCGCGCAGAGTAACAGAGAACTTCACATTTAAATGGGAATTCATTACGAACCGGGTGCAGAGCTTCTTTGATTGTGCGGCGAAATCACATTTTTCAAGTCTCCTCCCAACGTACGACAAAGGACACGAAATGCAAATTATTTCATAGCACGCGGTCAATGAGATGTAAATCCAAGACAATAACAAAAAAAAATTTTTTTTTTAAATCCTAAACTGATTTTATTTACCGTTGAAGGATTTTCTTGTGCGCATGCATTGTGTTCTATTCGGAACGTTAATTACACGTGTAATCATGTTCTGACGTAACGAATGTGAAACTGCGGTTAAATGTTATTTCCTGTGTAGCCCAGCGAAATAACTGCCAATACGGAGCTGCTACATTCAAAAGATTCTGACAGTTCAGTAGTGCTACAAACTGACCGACATATTTCCTCTTAGTCTGAAAAGTCACGGGGTGGTTTAGTTTTAGTTGTGCTTGACACGGCGTGATCTGAGGCCATTCGTGCGTCTGACTTGTGATGGAGATCAAACGTGAAGCAGATCGTCTGATCACTACCAAACCGATACTTACACACACGATACTTTCTCTGAGGTAAGACCGTTTCAATTAAAGGCTAAACCCAATCAACCTTTTTACAAACACTGTCATAAAGTAGCTTTATGAGAAAAATATCAATAAAAAAACCCCATAAAGTACGGTTCAAAACTCTCCACTGGGAATTTTAAAAAACACATAAAGCATGCCGATGTTTCTTTGCACCAGGCCTTGTTAGTCTAATAAAACGGTATAAAGAGCACATAAATGGAAATTGCAGACGGCACATCTTCCTGGATGTGAAGCGCATGCAGAAGGAGCATCAGTACAACAGCACATAAGCTCTGAATATCAATCGGCCTTTTGTCTGCAATATTAATGTACTGACACACAGAGATTCCACATCTCTGAAGGAGCAGGGCTCAGCGAGGAGAACTATCATCGCTCTAAATTGTCACGCCACTGCGTGTACGATAGCGATTCTATTCAGTCTGACTGCTCGGCCTTGCTGGTAGCGGGTACAGGTATAAAATCTGCAATGAGGACTGCTCAAATCACTGAGGCCTGACACACACAACCAATCAGAGTTAGGTAAGGGGATACGCACATCCAATCAGAGATAAGGGAATACACTTGAAGTTACATCATTCCAAGAGCATCTACTCAAACAGTACAAGAGACTACATATCTACGCACACAGACCAGGGCTACCCAACTCTGCTCCCGGGGAGATCTACTGTACAGTCCCGCAGGTTTTCACTCCAACCCTAACTAAGCACACCTCATTTAACAGCTAGAGATCTCGTTGAGCTGCTAATTAATAGGTGTGCCAAATTAGGGTTGAAATGAAAACCTACAAGATGACACACACTCCAGGAGAAGAGATGGGCAAGTCTGAAATAGACTATGCATGCACATATGGTGTTACATTCTTATCAAACCAGCAATGGCTTTTTTCATTTTTTCCATTCAAAATCTTATTAAATAATATCACCCTTGCAGACAAGCTGGTCATGATGCTTTAAATAGACGGAAAAAAGACAGTATATCTGCACTGATTCTCTGGGCACAGGCTGGCGCCCCCCCCCCCCTCTGCCCCCCCCCCCCCCCGCAGCACGGATGTCAACCGACTCCACTCCACACGCGCGCATAAAAGAGCTGTGACGTTGCCATGACAACGGCCAGTTGAAAGATGGTCGCTGGCTCTCCAGCATCCCTTTCGCTCTCTTTTCCAAAGAGCTGGGATCGGAGAGAGGAGGAGGAGGAGGAGGAGGAGGGTGGTTTAAAGCTGAAGAGGATTTAAATTTATACGCTGTTAACAGCCAGGATAAAGTCTCAACAACAGAGGGGATTAAAAAAAAACTGAAAGAGTTTAACACCGACGGTGAAGTGAAAAATCACACGGTCTCCACCAATCACAAGCAAGAGTCCGCGAGTCACAAGTGGCCCTATGAGGTGTGTGTGTGTGTGGGGGGGGGGGGGTTTCCCAGTCCCGCACTACACTGTTTTATGGGCAATTATATTTCCCCACATCTTCATTTCCATTATTAGGGTTCACCACAGGAACAGCGCATGCAGGTAACGTGAGCTCTGAATTCTTCAGCGTGGAAGATCCCACATTTTCGGGGGAGACTTCCTCACTATGGTAGCTATTCAGAGAATTTAAACGATCATGTGATCCAGGAAACCAACAGAGTTGGACCAACAGAGCTTTGGGGGAATGTATGCTTTGCGTGCGGAATGGAACTTCTCTTCAGCTGGACACTTCACTGATCTTGGATTAGATATTTATTTATTAATTTCTTTTACATTCCCCTAAATCAACCCGGTTAAACAGTATCACATGTGCACTTTTTTTTTTTTGCATGTACAGCCTCACTGGCGGTAAAATTAATGGCGTGTTACATAAAACACAGGCCTGCAATTAAAGAGGTATGCAGAAGAGGAGGTGAGATTTTCAACAAACTACAGACAGGAAAAAAAATATTGCCCTGAACAGCTAATGGTTTAAGGGTGCTTGTTAGAATGCTGGCATTACATAAGTACTGTCAGAGTCCACACAGATCAAACTCTTTAATTATTCCATTGGCCCAAATGAACCAATCAGATCTCACCTCAGCGCTTGCATCTGGAAGCAGGGCTTAACTGACTGGTGGTGGGGTAGATTAGATTACATTGCAGGGATTTAGCAGACGCTCTTATCCAGAGCGACTCACACAACTTTTTAAGACGAGAGACTCTGGCTGAAGCTGCATTTTTAGGAGCATTATACGTCCTCCTCTCCGCGTTCACTGTGATACTGTTCAAGAAAAAGCCTGGAATTATTATTATTTTTTAAAAAATATTTCCTTCGCCTGGAAACACAAACCACTTGGATTTGCGTGTGGGTCTGGGCAGCCCCCGTCAGTCAGCGGAGTGGAGCGCACTTGCGAGTCCACGCCGGTGCTTCAGATAATCGCAATTAGCGAAATAACACCCTTTAGATTCACAGAGTGCCATTCAAAAAAGCATACAATTAGCTCACAGTGAAAGGCCCACGGTGAGTGAGCGATACCCGATGGGCTCGAACCTTCAACGGGTTCCCGTTCATTAAGTGCACGACAACTTCTGATCAGGAGTCACAGCGACAGGCATATTCCTCCCCTCTCTTCTCAGTGTCCGTCCCCTGAATGCGTCCACAGGGGCGCTACGGTACATGCGCTACCGCTCTCAGGGCTAACGGCTTTCGTCCGGCAGGTTACCTTTCGAGCGGGGAGAGCGTGATTGACAGGCGCTAACAACCCGGGGTGTGTGCTGAGGCGCACGACCGGAATTAGAATTCAAAAGAAATCTAAAAGTCCGTCCCGGGAATTAGCTTATCTTCTATTTTCAGATTTGGAAATTATCTGAGAACATCCCGCCGGCGTGCATCTAAATATTACAGACGGATACAAAATAACAAACTGTCAAATTAATTCAGCTCGCACCCCCACCCCCCCACCATCCCCACCACCCCACCTTAGAAAAATCCAGAACGTGTGAATAACACGCGCACAGATGGATGAATGAATTCAGTCAATGCTTTTCATACCACTCACATCCATAAACATGGAGGACACGATTGTGTTGTCGCAATTATGCAGGCACTGTACAAAACCAGCTCACAGGACGAGGAGCCGGGCCAGGGTTCCAATTAGGATGGAGCCAGGGAGAGCTCAGCCACCCCAAAAAAAGAGTCCTGAGCTCCCCGAAAAAGACCTACACCCCTTTCGGTCTGTGATCGCATCCCCTCCCCAGGTTCCGCGACTGCATCCATTGCATTACAGGCATTTAGCAGACGCTCTTATCCAGAGCGACTTACACAACTTTTTAAACGGCATTTACATTGCATCCATTAATACAGCTGGATATATACAGAAGCAATGCGGGTTAAGTGCCTTACTCAAGGGCACAACGGCAGTGCCCAGGAATCAAGCCAGCAACCTTTCGGTTACAAAGCCAATTCCTTACCGACTACATGACACTGCGGCCAGCATCACGCCCCTGCCCCCCCCCCCCCCACCACGATCTCACAGACACCACACCCCCAAAAGACAGAGTGTAACTCGAACCCTGAGCCTGGCCACTGACCCCTGTGCTCTGAAGAAGCAGGCCACGTTGCTCCTGCACTACAGCACCTGTCAGTGACGCATTCATAATGAAAAATGGAGAATGCTTTATGGTTGTTTATGCCTCTATACGCGCACACACAGCCCAACTGAAAGAAAAAAAGGATTCTGGGAAATAAGACGTGGGCCTCGAGCCAAGCAGCTGAGGAGGTACTGAAGTGAGATTTGGAGTAAAGGTAAAAAAATGTTTTTTAAAAACCCATAAACTGGTCAGAAACTTCAGAAACAGTCTGCTGTTAGCAACTCCAGCCTGTCACCGCGTGACATCGGCGATATGCTCCCCACCTCATAACTCAGCGTGACCTTTCTGCTTCGCGGAGAGGGAATAAATAAATAAAAATTTCAGAGGATGAAGGATGGCAGGGGGAGGCAGAGCAACCGAAGAAAAAAAAGTGAAAATCCTGAAAGGTTACGCCAGGCCACGGGGGGGGGGGGAAGCTGGGAAGGAAATTAAACTTTGGGAATTGAACGGTCGTGCGAGGCACCTATGGCTGTGATGTAAGGGGCGTGGGCGTTTCCCCAGCGTCTGTACACGGGAGGGAAGGCCCGGGGAGAGGAGGGGAAGCAAAAACAGAGCCTGTGGCCTCGCGTGTCCGCAGAAGACTGGGACCAGATCCGCGCAGCCAGCCCCCCCCCACCCCAGCCCCAGCCCCCCGCCCCGCCCCGCCCCGCCATCTTAACCGGGATCACAAGGGCCCGCTGGCCGGAGGCCTGTCCACAGGAACCCCCGAAAACGCCAAAAACGCCAGCGTCGCTCCAAAACCCTTTTGGGGCGGCCACAGAAGAAACGGAAGAAACCGGCACATTCCCAAAGACAGATTGCGGGTGGGAGAGATCGCCAAGAATCTTTCAGTTAAAAAAAAAAATAATAATAATAATAATAATAATTTTTTAAAAGAAAGTTGGAGGTCACCAGTGAACACTGGGCCCGCAGATAAGGGGGAACCAGCTGTCGGAGCGTTCACAGAGATCGGATTTCACACAGTAAACACCACAACTGGAATCTATGAATCGGGAACAGGAATTCACAGAATAACACTCTAACGGGCTGATCCAGCCCGCCCCGACCCAAAGCAAATGCTTAACCCGATCATGGAGAAACACGGTACTCCATGGTCCCCGGTCCACACGAGCCGATATCTGAACTCCCATGGGCTCTGGCACCTGCGCAGAACTGCCCTACCGTGCCGTGCCTGCAGCCTTCGAAAATCTGCAGCACGCGGCACACCTTGTTCTAACACGTGTGTTAAACACGCAGTATCAACGAAGCGCTGCCTTGCACCAAAATCATAACTGGCAGGCGAGCTTGTTGTAAAGGCACGGGGTCGGGTGTAAAGACAGGAAGTATTATCAGTAAACAGAAGGCAGGCTATGGCTTAGCAGCATAATGTTATACAGGGTAGAGGTGAGCAGAGCTGATGTAAACGGCAAGTCTGTATAGGGTACAGGGTGAAGCAGGAGTATGTGTTATCCAGGGTAAAAGGTGAAGCAGGAGTATGTGTTATCCAGGGTACAGGGTGAAGCAAGGGTATCTGTTATCCAGGCTACAGGGTGAAGCAAGGGTATTTGTTATCCAGGGTACAGGGTATAACAGGAGCATTTGTTATCCAGGGTAGGGGGTGAAGCAGGAGTATTTGTTATCCAGGGTAAGAGGTGAAGCAGGAGTATTAGTTATCTTGGGTACAGGGTGAAGCAGGAGTATTTGTTATCCAGGGTACAGGGTATAACAGGAGTATTTGTTATCCAGGGTATGGGGTGTAGCAGGAGTCTTTGTTATCCAGGGTACAGGGTGAAGGAGGACTATTTGTTATCCAGGATAAGGGGTGAAGCAGGGGTATGTGTTATCCAGGATAAGGGGTGAAGCAGGAGTATTTGTTATCCAGGATAAGGGGTGAAGCAGGGGTATGTGTTATCCAGGGTACGGGATATTTGTTATCTAAAGCTGTTCTGTCTGCATAATGGATCATGGATTCAAATGCCCTGTGGCTGTCATTCACTGATTTACACAGCTGCATATTTACAACAGCAGCTGAATATTTACAACCTTCAAAAACTAGATTTATACATGGTTCTGCCACAATGTGCATTTCTTCTAATCTTGATAACTGCGCATGTTTATACTCCTAAATAAAATGCAGAAAAAGTGCTTTTTGCACACACAAGTGATAAATACTTTTTGGGATACTGCCAAACGATGGAAAAAATGACCATGCATTGTCTTGTGTTCAATATAAGAATCCAGCGCTTCCTATATTTATAGGTTAACAACAACTAACAAACCCTCGGGTTAGTCATAACTAACAAACACGGTCTCCGTTACTGCTCAGTGTGTCTCACAACCAGCACGGACTGCCATTCTCCACGTCTAATCCAGGATTATTGGTTACCCCCCCCGGATGAAAACATTTAGAGCGCAGTAAGCAGCAATATCAGCTATTTTTATCATTTCTCTGTGCAGAGACCCATATTAATAATGATTAGCATACTGAATACAGAACAGTGGGTGGTAAATGTTTTCTTCAAAGACCACTGCAGTTCTGTAGTTTAAGGGAAAACTAATGCACTGCAGAGGGAAAAGCAGGCGTGATTAACTCTCATGCCCAACTTTCTTTTAAATATATATATATATATATATATATTTTTAAAAATCATTAATTAATGCGCATCTCTTAAGACCTAGCAGAGGGCGGTCACAGAGGTGGCTACATGCTAACTTTTTTTGTTTTCCCGAGGCTGTCTCTCTCTGCTGTTATTCACGCGATGTATTTTAATGCTCATTAGGGTGTGTTTTTTTCTTCTTCTTCTTCTTCTTCTTGTTACTAATTTAATGCTCAACTTGAATGCTGTTGACAAGTTGTCACTTGTGTCTGCACCTTTTGCGTGCGCGGCCTCCGCCGGGCCTATTCTGTCTGCCGCTTGGAACTGACTCGATAGCTGCTTTTTACACTTCTGTCGGGCGACGCAAGTCAAAAAGCCAGCAAAGTGAAGCTAGCTGAGCTCGCGGTGCTGCAGGGAAGACGCATCAAAGAGAAGGCCAGAGAAGAACCCAAGAGCCCCTGTGGGGGGGGGGGGGGGGGGGGGAGAGAGAGAGAGAAAGAGAGAGCGTGTGCAGCCCCCTCCATCACGAGAGCCTCATCGCCACGGCGCAATACCCACAATTCCACAGCCCTTTTCACACAGCACCAGGCGGCTCTGAGTTCGCGGCCCGCTTCCCGACGGCGGGTTCCGCCCACGTTTACCCGGCTGTACCCGTCTGGCGTGTCGCCGGGGGCGCCCAGGCACCCCCCCACCCTGGGGTTCGGCGCAGGTCCGAGGCACTAATCTCCTCCCGTAGACCTTTCAAACGCGACGTTGTCAGCGGGGAGAGTTTATCGGGTCGTTAAACGCCTCCCCCCGTTTGTTGAGCTGTCGCTCTGCTCTGGGCGGTGGAGACGGCCCGCGTGTCTGACACGAAGCAGAGCAAGATCCAGCCGGGCGCTGCCGCACGCGCTCAGACTGCGCCCGGTTACACCACTGCGTGTTCCCTATGAGAACGCATCAGGAAAGAGAGAGAGGGGAAAAAAAAACCCAGAAAACATGCAGTTAATATCTGGATGTGTTGCACAGGGGATGCCACACAAAAAACACACCTCATATGCATCCATTTCCACTTTCTACTCCAAACGCATTTTACATCCCCTTCGCAGAAAGAAGTCTGGATATATAGCCCATTATACACCAGAGATTATGTTCAACGCTCGCAACACAGTAATGACAAGCATGTTGTAATAACGGCAATATGGTTTAAGCACGAGGAATAAATGCATTACACCCCTTCGAACGGCGCGCAGGCGAGGAAACAAAGGCAAGGTAAACAAAAGCAGAACCAAACGGGACAGATGGGCAAACCGATTCAGCGCGTGACGGAGAGATGGAGAGAGAGAAAGACAGAGGGAGGGAGTGGAGGGATGGAAAGCCGCGAGTCGGACTAATCGCCGCACCTGTTTCCGTCGCCACGACAGCAGGAGGCGGATCGGCCGAATCGGACGGGTAGCGATCTCCGACGCGCCGGAGAGGGCCAGCGCAGAGCTCTGTGCACACACACGCTCTCGCTCCGGTCCTCTCTGCGCCCGTCGGCGTCCAAACACGGGCGACGGGGGGGGGGGGGGGGGGGGCTGGCACAGGACGTGGGACGCGTGGTGCTAATCCTCGTTTCGGTAACTCGGGGGGGGGCACGAGATTGAGGGGGCATGAGATTGGGCACGGAATGGGCACCACGACGGAACGGAGCCGCGATGAGAACCGAACAGCCGCGTCAGAGGGACAGCCGCGCGCCTCGCTTCTTATTTCGGAAAAAGACGGAGGCGCCAAAGCTTTAATCAGATAGTCCAGACTGATTAACTGGTCCTTACTGTCCACGCTGTCGCTTTTACTCTTCTGCATATAATTTAATCGTTTCTGAAAATTAGTTAGTTTGATAATTCAACAGCGAGTGTCTGTTGGTGTCCTGACCCCCACGAACACCAACAGACAGCACCTGTACTTAAAATCCACTTTATCCCCTTGCACTATTGTTATTGTTGCACTATGTTTATGTTATGTTATGTTATGTCTGTTATGTTTTTTACTGCACTAT
>NC_057935.1:67516724-67551724 GCF_018555375.3 Anguilla rostrata | reverse complement strand
TTCGGCTACACCGCGGCGGTCTGCCGGGGGTCCGGGTTGCGGCCGTCCGCGTACGCGTAGCGGTCGGGGCTGGCGTTCCGGTACCCCCCGCGGTTCATGGTGTCGTAGCGCGGCGCCCGCAGCGGGAGCGGGGGGGAGGGGGGCACGTCCTGCCGCAGGGGCCCCCGCTGCTGGGGCGCGGGGGGGTAGTACCCGGGGTCGCCCTGCCGGGGGTCCGCCCCTCGCCGCTCCGCCCCGCGCGGGGGGTAGTTATCTCGGGCGGGGTAGCTGGGGTAGCCCCCCTGGGGGGCGGGGTAGTGGGCAGGCTCTCGGTGACCCCCCCAGGGCTGCATGGGGTAGTCGTTTGGATCCATTGGCCCCCGTCTGCAAAAAAGAACATAAACAACGGTAATGTTAGGCTGGCTGAATAATGCTCTTTCGAGTTTGCGATCTAATGCTAAATGAATGCAGGGCAGGAACCTAACTTCTCTGTCCACTGGCCAGAGTGACTGGGGCATCCCAAAGGTTACCAGCCAGTTTCACTGTTTTACTGGGCAAAAAGACATATAGAACAGAACCAAATGATTGGTGGTTATTTCCAAAAGGGGTAAGCAAACTGACTTAACTTACTAGCCACCACAATTAGAATTTACCAGCATTTGGCTGGTGGCTGGTGTTAATTTCGCACCCTGAAAATGGCTTCCACATTTTAAATAAGAAAGAGTTCAGAGTACAAATTAAACATCCACATTTATTCCTTCGTGGAAAACGGTGCACAGCTCCACCACTGTAAAAGAGCGGCCTCCCTCTCTCTCTCGCTCGCTCGCTCACTCGCTCCCAGGAGATACAGGTTCTGTTGCAGGGGGGCCGGGGGGAGCACCTGGGCCAGCAGGTGGTGAGTGGCATTCCGGTGGGTCTTCACATGTTCCCCAGGCATTAAGTCACTGAGCCCACATCTCTCTATTAGTGTATTTAGCCGTAGCAGGGCTCAGTGCAGATCGGGCCCGCTGTAATTCCCGGAGCGTCTGTGTGACCCCCGTTTAGTGAAGGTGCTGGTTTTAGGCAGGATCAGAGCTCGGGCTGAGAGGAGGGAGGAGGGTGGGGCTGGGCTCGGGGGGCGGGGGGGGGATGGGCAGTGCTCGAACCCGTGGTTAAGAGCCACGCGCGGCGCTGGTTCCATCAGTCCAAACGATCAAGGATAAACTTACCCCCTAACGGAAAGCTAGCCGAGCCGCTAACTCAGGACGGGGTCACGTTTCACAGCGCGGTCCGAATTTTTCCAGCTCGCAAAACCACCAACTGCCAAGCGCCACTGGGACTGGGCGGGGCACACCAGTTTAAGGCGTCGGTCACGCTACACCTCAGGTGCACCCCACCAGAACGCCCACGTAGACCCTAAGAGGATTAGGCATGGGGGGGGGGATCAGCGGGGTCTCCATGAGTGACAGGGAGACAGGCTCTGAGGAGAACTAACTGTATTTATTCATTTTAAAATTTCAACCACAGCCCCACAAAGGTACCCGTGTGGCTAGCATGTATGTGTGCTAGCAGGTTTCCGGTTCATTGGGTGCTGATTAATGTGGGTGTGTCCTGCGGGTGGGGGCTCTGCACAGGGGTCCCCCCCCCCCCTTCGGCGTTACGCTCCAACGTTCGGCAAACCTCACGGCCGTGGGAACGACGCGGTGGCGGTGCTCGCTGGGGAGGGTTGCCTGGACTACCTCACCCCCCCACACCCCTCCCAGAGAGAGGGAGGTGGTAGGAGGAGGAGGAGGAGGAGGAAGCAGGCATTCCTGAAAAGCATCAGCGCACGCTTTAATCCGCCCCTGGCCCCGACCACCCAAACGGCGGGGCATCTGTCAGGTGTGCCTGCCTGCCCCATCCCGCCCCGCCCGCTTTGCCCCACCCACCTGTCTGTCTGTCATCCCCAAGGTTATTGGCCCAGGCCTCTCTGATGTCACCCGCTTCCAGAACACAGATAAGGAAGCGGGGGAGAGAGAGAGAGAGAGAGAGAGAGAGAGACGGATGAAGGCCACAGAGATCATTACCGCCATGGATTACCGCCACGGCCGCCCCCCCTCGCCCCCCCGCCTCCCCCCCGCCCCGTGCTCAACACCTGGCTGCCGAACGAGCTGAAGGCCACCCAAACGGGGGGGGGGGGGGGGGGGGGAGCTCTCTCAGACACGTCTGCGCTCAGACAGAACAGGTCAACAACGAGTCTGCTGAAAATGTACACAGACTCTGCCTCGAACCCGCAGAGACGGCACTGCGTGGCAGTAGCTGGTGCGGGGGGGGTGTTAGTGGGGGTTGGGGGTACGGGTGGTTGGGGGGGGTGAGAGAAAGGGTGGTGGTTTGGGTATGTCGGTGGAATGCTGCGTTTGGGAACTCTGTGAGCCTGGAGCAGCAGCTGTGGATTACTGACTGTGAGGCTGGAGACCTGCTCCTATAAACCGACCAGCGAGGGCCTCCCTACACACATATACATACAACACACACACACACACACACACATACACACAGATACATATACACACACACACACACACACACACACACGTACACGCACACACCCACACCTCACCCCACACACACACACACACCCACCCGCCCCACCAACCCAAACCACACACACACCAACACACACGCACACACACACCACACACACACACACCTCCCCACAACAAACACAGCAGCACACACACACACACGCATGCACGCACAGATACATACACACACACACCCATACACACACGCAGAGTCACGCATGCACACACACACAGAGTCGTAGCCCCCTGTATCTCCGCAGTTTAACAGGGTCACTCAGAGCAGTGCAGGTGGGCCCAGGCTGGGCCTGGTGTGCTGCTCTGTGGGACAGATGGCTGGCCGCTGGCAGGGCTGAACAGTGGAAGGCAGGAAATGGGTTAATCGAATCGGATGTAATCATTCAGACTCGCAACCCCATCATTACCACCCCACCCCAGCACTGCCGATGTGGGGGTGGGGGGGGTGGGCGGAGTCGGGAATGCTTGCCCATTTATGCCGATGAAGAAGAATTCCCTTTTTGTCAACGAGGCAGCTTGCACCTGCCAGAGGAGTTTGGAGGAAATGCAGTTACATTCCTAATTTCCCCTCCCTCCCTCTCTCCCTCCCTCTCTCTCTCCACCGAAAACCGCTCTCTGCTGAACAGCTGGCAGCAGCCATCTCTGCAGCTCAGAGAGAGAAGGCCAAGCTACATCCACACAGCTAACCCGCGGGCAGACCCAGCTAGGCTACATCCACACAGCTAAACCAGCTAGGCTACATCCACACAGCTAACCCAGTCAGGCTGGGTCCAGGCGGCTAACCCGCAGGCAGACCCAGCCAGGCTACGTCCAGGCGGCTAACCCACAGGCAAACCCGGCCAGGCTACGTCCAGGCGGCTAACCCACGGGCAAACCCGGCCAGGCTACGTCCAGGCGGCTAACCCGCAGGCAAACCCAGCCAGGCTACGTCCAGGCGGCTAACCCACGGGCAAACCCGGCCAGGCTACGTCCACACGGCTAACGCACGGGCAACCCGGCCAGGCTACGTCCACACGGCTAACCCACGGGCAGACCCGGCCAGGCTACGTCCAGGCGGCTAACCTGTGGACTTTTAAAAAAGCGCACGGAAACGCTTTGACCCGATTCACACGTTGTGGAATCAAAGCCGCCGCTTCTGAAAGGCTCAGACTGTGAAGTGCGATACGCTGAGAAGTAAGAAGTTCTCTCTCACAACGCGGGAAAAGAAGAAAGGAACGAGGAAAAAAAAAAAACACACACACAATGGCAGCCCAGACTGTCAGCAGTAGCGCAGTGACATATCGTATCATGAAGGGCCCGCCAACAAGCGAAGCGCTACGGCGGCGTCTCCTCAAAAGGCCGCCGTGTCTGAGCGTACGAGCAGCGGCCTTGAGCAGAGAGAGCGAGAGTGTGTGTGTGTGTGTGTGTGTGTGTGTGTGAATGAATAAACACTGCTGTCGAATAAACGCCGCCTCTCAGTTACTTCGGGGAACGCCGCAGAATCACTGCTTTCACATTCCGTGTCCTCCGTGGTGACGGGCAAAATGTTCGTCATCCAAAAAAAAAAAAAGTTTTTTATTATTATTTTTTTTGTGGTCATAAGTTTTATACTAGCATCAAGGGAGGCTGGAATGTTGCTTTATGGATAGTTACTGTCAAGATAAACATGTTAAGAGAGCACCTGTTTGAGTAACAAGAACGACAGAACACGCAAACGCCCATTAGATATGAGTGGAGTGCTATACGGAAAGGGATGCACTAACCGGGAACTAGGCGACAAGCTGAGATGGTGTTTAGATAAGTCAAGATAGGCTGAACATAAACTTCCGTTTGAAGTGACTCCCCCCAACCCCCAAAAAAACACGGACTCTACCCTACAAACAACAAGACAAGCGTAATAAGATGGACAAACCTCCAATTACATAAAAAGGGAACTCCCCATCAGAGAAGGGGGAACTTTCAAACGGTAAATTTATCTACCCACTGATCATATGGTACAGAAACGAACAGACTTGGGGCTGCCCCACTAACGCTCAGCATGACAGCGATGAATATCTAAGTCAAACGGGCGTGTTGTGGAGGCAGGAAGCAGAGAGGAACGCATCGAGAAAACCTCATCCTCAACAAAAACAAAAACTTACCACCCTGTGATCAAGATGTTGTTGAGAGTAAAAATGTATGCTGCTCAGACGCTTGAAATAAGTGAATGACTGCTTCGAAACTACTTATGATCAAACTGTGTGGTCTCCCTGGTGTCTACATACTGTAAAGATCTTCCAGTATAGTGAAGGAATTTGAAAAAACACTAAAGTCCGGCTGGATCCCTCCCTCTCTATCGAGAAATATCAAATAGCTCCTCTGTGAACCGCTCGGTCATTGCCCATCTTCCGCCGTGGTCTGAAGACACATCTCTTCTGACTGTCCCCGGACTAACTGTCACTGCTCTGCAGGGCACTCCCAATCTAAGATCGCTCTTATCACTTGAATCCCATCTTAATCCTCTAGCACTTCCATGCCACACTTGTGTCTCCATCCACCACCTTTATCGCACTCGTACCGTTATTTCCATGTTGTGGCTCGTCGTCATGCCTCCCAGTTTGGCTTGCCGTAACGTTCTGGCCTAGCCAGCCTACGCTTGCCGCGTGAACCGGACTTAATGTGTTCATAGCTATAAATAACTGTAACGTAATGGGTATTGTACCTTATCGGATCGGTGTTTTGTAGCTGTTGCAATGACCTTCGGTGTGCACTTACTGTCCGTCGCTTTGCATAAAAGTGCCTGCCAAATGAATGTAATGTAAATTAGCTACCTCTGACAGCAATTTGCCACCAAGAATTGGACGCTAATGCCCTGCCTAGTTAACTTTCATTTAAATTAGTTAAACTACCACTATTTAAAAGGCAGCACATTGTGCTGCCGTGAACAATCGTGTAACTGAAGGACGACGCGTGAAACCTCTATCGCTCAGAATGGCTGCACCGTTACATCCACACTGCCCTTGGACAAGACCCCGCCTCCCTGGATGTCCTCCAACTGAATAATGAGAGGTTTGGAATAAACCCTGCAGCGATTATCGAAAGCAGCATCACGGAGAGGAGCAGCGATTATGTTTTTTTTTTGCTTCATGACACCTCTCAGCAGTGGTAATAACGAGGGTAAATTCCGAACTGCGCTTTCAAGTTTCAAAAAACACACATTTCGGGTTTTGGCGAGGACGCGTTCCAGGAGACAGAACGTAAACGGTACCAAAGAGGCGCCTTTCGCCCGAGCCGCTCCGCGTCTTCTGTTTGTAACCGAGCGTTTCTCATTTAAGCGCCGCGACGGACGACCGACTGCGAGGACTTCAGATTTGATTTTTACTTCCAAAGTGAGAAATGGACCTTTTTTTTTTTTTGCGCAGATTTCAGGCCTTTTCGCTTTGTCTTTTGTTCTGCTTACAGTCGTAAATTTCATTTTTAAAAAACATTGTGTTGAAAAAGCGAGAGTCTTTTTCAGCAACTTGGCTTCCATTAAACACTTTAGCACTCAGCACATGAAAGTTGAGGTAACGGAGTTTCCATTCCCAAAAGCTGATTTTATTACGTTCGCTCCGTTTCAAAAATAACGAAGTTACCCGGGAAATAACTCCGCCATTTTATTTACTTGGGACACAACAGCCACCAAAACAATGGAGCAATAAAAGACAAAAGTTTTTTTTTTTTTAAATGATGAAAGAAAAAGTGGTTCTGTCATCCATCAGGGCTGAAAAACGTCAGTTGGAAAGGAGTGTGGACAGTGATATAAATACACCACTGAACAGTCGGTCTTAGCGTTTCCGCCAAACGCCGCTTCAGGTTCCCAGGGTGCACCTGGGCACGTCACACTTCTCCCAGACACCCTGATGAGGGCAGGGTGGGGGGGGATCTGGGGGAGGGGGCTTATTGGTTCAGCTGTCCGAGGGAACGATACACCACTGGACCTCACCTCACACGCGTCCTAGTGACCCCGAGGGGTCACATGACATCACTGCATTTCACCAAGAGGATCATGGGATTCCGGGCCATCACAGCTGCTGGCTTTTAATTGGAGGCTTTGAATCGTGCTGATAGTGGAAGAGGAAGCCATAGAACTGGTAGTGTAGCTATGGACAGGCTAACTGACTGACTGACTGACTGAGTGGCTGAGTGGCTGACTAGCTGACTGGCTGGGTACTGGTGTAATAAGATGGGAGAGAAGGACAGGAAAGCAGTCACAGCCAATATAAGCAGCTACAGTGTGATTTATATGTTACTATGAGATTAACAAGGAAACCAGAGACAGAAGAGCACACATATACTAGAAAGTGCTATTTTACAGGGAAATTTTGGCACTCAAAAGCACCCAACTCCTATTTCATTGTCCTTACAATCGAGTTTCTAGACTCACCAATACAAGGCAAAAAAAAAAAAACCCCAAACATTTCGCTTACTTTAAAAAATGTTTTAATACGGATGAGACGCTCGGTCTTGGAGAAGACCAGGGGTGACATAGCTCAGGAGGTAAGATTGTCTGGCAGTCGGAGGGTTGCCGGTTCAAACCCCGCCCTGGGTGTGTCGAAGTGTCCCCGAGCAAGACACCTAACCCTTAACTGCTCTGGCGAATGAGAGGCATCAATTGTAAAGCGCTTTGGATAAAAGCGCTATATAAATGCAGTCCATTTACCATTTACCAAGACTCGAGTCTGGGTTTGTTTCTGTGAGGATATCAGATGGCGGGGTTCCCACCTCACGCACAGTGAGCACAGAAGGGTGCGATTTCTCACAGCACCTCCATATACACCGTGAGCGCTAACCGCGCCGGCCAATCGGATTACCGCCAGACTGCGACGGGGGTCGTTCACGCCAGCGGAAAAACCAAAAAAAAAAACAAAACGTGAGAGAGCAGGCGAGACGCGACCGGCGACTTCTCGTGGAAATATAAAGAGGCCAAAGACGTCCGTGAAGAATACAACCAGTCCAGCCTCCGACAGGAACAGCCCCACGCGTGACATCATTTACTTCAGCTAACACTTCAAACTTGACAACCGATTTTTGGCTAAACATTGAGGCAGAGACGCCCCCAAAACGAGACACTCCTGTCACTCCAGAAGGTTGCACGCTATTTTCTACAAGGATGATGGACACGTTCAGACAATTTTTTTTTTTGTCGCTTGTTAAATTTGTGTAATTAATACAGATCACACATTTGTTTTTAGGTATTATATTCACTGACTGATTTAACATTAGATTATTAGCAAGTTACAAGAGACTCAGCAAACTACAGAGTAAATAGCTACATAGTAGCTTCAGGCGGGCTAGTTAACAGATAGCGTCTTGAAAAAAATAAAATCCAACAACTAACTAACTAACTTTTGGTACTTTGTGAAGTGTTGTTTACGATGTAAACAAACATGTGAACCACTATCTGTACCCTGACTGCATGTTTTTAGCCTTGTGAAACATTAAACCACACTACAAAAAGGTGGCTGAAATAATGAATGATGTGATATTACTATTAATGAAGACAGTGAGTGAATGTTGTAGTATCCTTCTGCTCTATTGAGAGGGTCAGACTCATCTTTGATTATAAACTCAAATCTGACATACTGGACCTGTGATACTCTCTCAGAATACATCTTACTGAAACACACTTCTCACACGGTCTCAGGGGTTCGCTTGAGAACAGGTCAGTAAGGCCGTGTGGGTTCCAGACGGGGGGGTGGGGGGGGACGAGGGGGGGGGAGCCGTGGAGGAATGCCTGATGGATGTGCCGGTGGAGGCCTGGATCGAGGCAGTACAGGTGTGAGTAGGTTAAGAGCGGGCGGGCTTTCTGTGTGCCGGTCGGCACGGAAACAGAAATAGCACTGGAGGTCTCTGCTCTGACTGAATTCCTGTCTGTATGAGGAGAAATCGCACCCAGAGGGGGGGGCCCAGGAATTCTGAAGGTCAGCACCTGTTTTGAGTAACGTCTCAGAGCCTTTGAAGTGGGGCCTCGGGGAAGAAAAAGAAAAAAAAAGCCCTGACAAATGGCGGCGTTTCTAGAACATTCCGCCGGGTGATCCTGAGGACTGGCGACGCGGCCGGTTACCGGTAAACGGCGATAAATTAACCCGGCTTTCATTAAACCGCTGGCCCCAACACTCGCCCCCCGCCACCTGTAACGGGCCGCTGGCTGGGGCTCTGGAGGGGGGCTCTGGTGGGGGGGGGCTCTGGAAGGGGACTCTAAAGGGGGGCTCTGGGGGGGGGGGGCTGTGGAGGGGGCTCTGGAGGGGGGGGGCTCTGGAGGGGTACTCTGGGGGGGGGGCTCTAGAGGGGTACTCTGGGGGGGGGGGGGGCTCTGGAGGGGGCTCTGGAGTGGGGGACTCTGGTGGGGGCTCTAGAGTGCGGGAGAGCTCCAGCGCGTTAAATGAGGTTGGCCCCTAATGAAAGTCACGCTCGCGCGGTTAAGGGCCTGATTGGGGCCCAGGCTGCGTTGAGGCTCACATTTCACAGCTGATCGGACACACAGGACCCATCCCTCTCGCCTGGCTGCCCTCTTGGGTGGGGTGGGGTGGGGTGGGGGTGAGGGGGGGGCGGGGGGGGGAGCGGTGGCTCCGCCCAGAAGCCGTGCCAGGAGGAGAGGCCTCTCTCCGTGTTCCGTGGCGCGGGTACGAATGCCAGTCTGGACGGTCCTCGTCAGACTGGGTGTGGTGCTGTCATCATTTAACACGGGCACTAACTGGGTGCTTTTACCCAGCACCCGCACGGTGGCACAGCACCAGCTGAACATACGTGTGTCTGCGTCCACATGTGTGTTCGTCTGCGTCTGTGTGAGTGTGTGTGTGTGTGTGTGTGTGTGAGAGAGTGAGAGGGTGTGTGTGTGTGCGCGTGTGAGTGTGAGAGGGTGTGTGTGTGTGCGCGTGTGAGTGTGAGAGGGTGTGTGTGTGTGTGTGCATGCGTGTGTGAGTGTGTGTGCGCGTATGTTTGTGTACGTACACGTGTATGTGCGTGTGTGTAAGTGCGTGTGTGTGTGTGTGAGTGTGCACACACACGCCAGCGAAGCAGGCTGCCATGCCACAGATGGAGGGTGCTGGTTGCCACAGCAACACAGCAAAGACAGGACAATGAAAATGTGACAGTCTCAGTCTCACATCAACAGTCCCCGGCAGCGGCTTGGACTCATTTTCACTTCTGTGTGCATGTACCCCTCTCTCTGTGCATGTACCCCTCTCTCTGTACATGTACCCCTCTTTATCTGTACATGTACCCCTCTCTCTGTACATGTACCCCTCTCTCTGTACATGTACCCCTCTTTATCTGTACATGTACCCCTCTCTCTGTACATGTACCCCTCTTTCTGTGTGCATGTACCCCTCTCTCTGTGCATGTACCCCTCTCTCTGTGCATGTACCCCTCTCTCTGTGTGCACGTACCCCTCTTTCTCTGTACATGGACCCCTCTTTCTCTGCCAGTTTACATGGTATTTAAATGTTTTTTTTTTCCTCATTTCCAAGTAATGGCCTTTCATTCATTCTACAGGAAGAAAAAGAACAACAATATCGCTACACCCTGTCCTACCAGTGGAGCACAATATCACAAACACTAACGATAATGGGTATGAATAATTGCTAATAATCATGGATAATGGTTAATTATCTACTGAGAGACCTTTTGCAGGACCCACTGTGCCCATAACAAGGGTGCAGAGGGAGACTAATGGGGTTGCTCTGTTCCAGATGTTCAGTAATCGTCAATAAACATCTCGGTCACGGACTCCAGACAGAGGGGTCACAGAGGGAATTAACTGTACCCCCCCCAACCCCCACCCCCACCCCCACCCCTGACTTTGAACTTTGATTGGCTCAAAGTGTTTCTGACCTTGAGCAGATAACTGAACAAACACTGACCTCACTGAACACACAAGCTCGGCACCAACGGTGACCTGGCTAAATACACAAGCGCCAGCTTCTACACGACAAAAGCAATAAAAAGAGGGGGATGGGGGGGGAGGAATCAGACAGTTTTTTTTTTATTTTTTTACACAAACACTCAAATTATTACTGAGTGAATGAATGGAAATCATATCAAATGCTGATTGCAATTGACCAATCTAACAATTTTATTAAAATACAATTTAACTAAGCGCACCACAATCACTGTTACAATTACAGTACGTATGGATTAAATGATGGTCACCCATAATAAAACGTGTGGCACTGGGACGAGAGTTGCTTTTGGGAAAAGGGCTTGCCAGAAAAGCTGGGATTCAAAGATCCTTCCTTTTCTTTCGCAACCAAAATGGCAGCAAAATGCCGCTATTTCCCCATTTACGCATCGCATAGAAGGAATGAGCAGAGGATAGTGACCAGAGCTCTGACATCACACACAGAACCCGCCCGTACGCTCTCAGAAAGACAGGGTTCCCAAGGGTTCCCCTCTGTGTCTGCACAGAGCACAGGGGTCACACTCCAGTCCCCGGGGGGCTGCAGTGTCTGCTGATTTTTAGGGTATTCTTAGCACAAGTGTTTCATATTTAGGTCACTGATTGGCTGAAGAGTCCACACACCTGGTTCTCAAGGCCCTAATTGGCAGCTGATTGAAAGGAAACACAAAAACTCCAATCATTGCGGCTCCCACCCTGGGGTTCCAGCCTCAACACCCCCAAGGTCCATAAGAGGACCCGCAAACGCACTTCTAGAGCCGGGGGGGGGGGGTCACCGATGCTCCGGGGGGATCTGAGGCGGCGGCGGCGGCGATGGCGGATTCATCAGAGTCGCGCTTTATTTCGGGAACACGCTGAAGAGGGCTCGTCCTGACGCAGCCCCCCTCACCCCAGAGGTCCGGGCTTTGGCTACGGCTAAAAGGGCGCGGTTTCTCACCGGGTTCTCTCTCATGAGGACGGCGGTTTGGCGGGTTTGGTCCCACGCGTGAGAAGCCCATAACCTGTGAAGCCGCAGCAGGAGGTGGGGGGTTTGAGGAGTGGGGGTTTGGGGGGGGGGGGGATATAGGGTCCCAAACTCGCACAGTGCATTATTCATGCGCCGTATTTACCTTCTGGTCTGAGCTGTGTTTGCTTTGCACGCGCCAGTTAGCGGGCCGCGGCTAACGAGGAAACCACACGGTCCCCGAGACGCGGGGGGGGTGCATGGGGGGGGGGGTGCGTGGGGTACGGGAGGGGGGGGGGTCGGGTTACAGCACGGCCCTGTTCTGTCTGAGAGATGAGCGCAGATATCGCCTCGCACCCCAGCGTCTGCGCGGGGACTCTCCGGGGAGGGGATCAGGTGGATTCCTGGGATGAGGGCCTCGCCAGGCAAACACTCCAGATTTAATTATGAGCCTTAAAGAGGATTACTCTGCACTCTGAGAAGGGGGAAGCCCTGCCCCCCTCCTCCCCGCTCCACGCTCCCCCCTCCCCCCAGCAGACAGGCGGAGACGGGGGGCTTACCTGGGTAGGGGGGCGTACTGCCTCCCCCCCTCTCCCCGCTCCTCCCTCCCCCCACAGACGGAGGCTAACCTAGGCAGCAAGGTGTACTGCCGCACCCCCCCCCCCCACAGACGGGGGCTTACCTGGGCAAGGAGGCGTACTGTCGCTCCACGTCCTCGTACCGCGGTGCCAACCGGCCGTCCTGCCCCCTCACTGCCATCTGTCAGGGATAGAAGCACAAGGGCGAGGGTTAGTCATGACGGGGTGAGGGGGTGGGGTTTTGGGGAGCCCCTCTGCCCACCCCCCAGCCCTACAGGCTGTTCCGTGGGCTTCTATGCAGCACTGAGGAAGCGATCTGACCTCTCGTTCGGGTAATACTGCTACTCTAATGGCGGACAGAGGGAAAGGGGCCCACTGGGGAGGGTCTGGTACCGCTTACAGGGGGATTTATTTTTGGGTGGTATTTGAGGGGGGCCTGAGCCTTGAGTTAAGCTGTAACAACCCTCACCCCAAACCCCCCTAAACCCCCACCAACCAGCCAGAGGAAGAGCCAGATTACCTCCACCCCCTCTCATGTGATAACCAATCTCCCGCCCGCCCTACCGAACTGCCTAATCCCCCCAATTCAAACCAGAGAGAAACTTAATATTGGTTTCAATGAGCTCCCCCCCCCCCCCCCCAAAAAAGATCTTAACTTTCCATTATAAAAGAGCTTTTCCTCTCTGGTACTTATTGCACATTCAGTCGCTGAATGAAAACCTACGAATAAAAAAAAGAAGAAGAAAGGATTCTTATTCATTATGAGAAGATGAAATGATGAGCGACATTTCAAAGCGAGCGCAGACAGATGAGTACGACGTTACTGAGTGATAAACGCCGCCACGATGTCCGCGGAGAAATCCCGACGGCAGATTTAGGCGCCCCTCGCAGGTGAAGGTCAGTGCATTATGGGAAGGCGGCTCCCCCCTCCCTCCCTCTCTCCCTCTCACTCTCTCTCTCTCCCAGGGCCGCGTGAAGAAAATGGCGGCATCCGTCTCAATGCGCCCCGTCCTCAGCCACGCCCGTAACGGCACAGGACCCCCCCGCTGCATTTTAACCGCCTCCTTTTTAACCGCCGAGCCCCGCGCCTCAGAGAGAGCGGCACTGGAGACCCATCACCGCGGGACAGGGGCGACTGAGGGGCCCGGGACAGCAGCCAAAATCATCCAGACTGTGACGGAGGATTGCACGTTTCCACAGAATCTCTCTCTCTCTCTCTGCCACACTCTCCCTCTCCCTCCCTCATACTCACTCTCACTCTCT
This sequence comes from Anguilla rostrata, assembly GCF_018555375.3. NCBI lineage: Eukaryota > Metazoa > Chordata > Actinopteri > Anguilliformes > Anguillidae > Anguilla > Anguilla rostrata. Next base: position 67,538,506 of record NC_057935.1, on the reverse strand, counting down.
CTCCTCCCCTCATCTCCCTCTATTCCTCTCTCATCTCTCCTTATCTCGCTCCTCTTTCACTCTCCCTCAGGGTGACAAATCACGGACACATTTCAGCAGATATTTCAAAAATACATTTTCCTGTATCACATTTTCTGAATAGAACATTTGTGCTAACCCTCATGGCTACGTTATATGACATCATACACAGAGTGCGTAACACTACACAGCAGTGGCAACAGCCCTGTTCCTGGAGATCTATCGTCCTGTAGGGTTTCACTCCATCCCTAAAGGTCTGCACTGAGCTGCTAATGAGTACACTCAGGTGTGCCAAATTAGGGTTGAAATGAAAACCCACAGGATGGCAGAGATCCAGGAACAGGGCTGGCTGCCACTGCTATAGAGCATCTACACACATGTTATAACATGTTATTACAGATGAACAGCGCACACAGAGCACAGACAGGCTCCGTACGCATGCAGGACGGCCGGCTCGCGGCTCAGAAGGCAGAGCGTGGCGGTAAGGCATGCAGGTGGTGGGGGGGGTGGGGCGGGCTGGGTGCTGCCTCTGGGCACGGCCGCCATATGCGCTCAGCCAGGGATCAGAGCTCAAGAGCAGAGCCTCCAGCTCGCCACGCCAGCGTCTCTGGGCGAACTCTCTCAGGCAACGCGCTGCCGCAGCTATGAGAGACCATTACACAAGCACGCCGTGGCTGGCCGTGATGTCACACTAACACACTGTGGTTTCGCTGTGATGTCACACAAACACGCCGTGGCTCGCCGTGACGTCACACAAACACACTGTGGTTTCGCTGTGATGTCACACAAACACGCCGTGGCTGGCCGTGACGTCACACAAACACACTGTGGTTTCGCTGTGATGTCACACAAACACGCCGTGGCTCGCCGTGACGTCACACAAACACACTGTGGTTTCGCCGTGACGTCACACAAACACGCCGTGACGTCACACAAACACACTGTGGTTTCGCCGTGATGTCACACAAACACACTGTGGCTCACCGCGATGTACGCTACGCTACATAGAACGCTGTGGCTCGCTACATCCCTGTGGCATATGGCGCGGTGTAAACTGGCCCTCTCCACCCTGGCACTGCCAACCGAGCCCTGCAGCGAGCTAACCCCCCCCCCACACACACCTCCCCCACACGCCCCCCCCGGTGAAAGAACACCTGAGGGGAGAGTGGAAAGTGAGTATTTACAGCTGCTAATGACCAGCTCTGCTCCTCTCAAACACTGAGCCAGCCACAGTAATTTACAGCTGGCACCGAAACGTGTGCCATTAGCTCGGTTTGTGTGTGTGTGTGTGTGTGTGTGAGTGTGGGTGTGTGTGGGCGTCTGTGCATGAGTGAGTGTGTGTTTGCGTGTGTGGGTGTGCGTGCGCTTGTGTCTGTGTGTGTGTGAGTGCGTGCATGTGTGAGTGCGTGCATGTGTGTGTATGTGTGTGTGAGTGAGTGCTTGCATGTGTGTGTGTGTGTCTGTGTGTGTGCATGTGCGCGCGTGTGCGTGTGTCCGTCTGTGTGTATGGGTATAATGTGCTACTCAATTAAATTGTCAAGCCACTGCAGGTGATGTATGATACAGTATTTTGTGAAAAATAGTCTGGAGCGTAGAAATATACACAGAGCGGAGTGGAGAGGGGCTGAGGGTTATTATTATTCCACAGCTGTACAGGCAACAGGTTCTCTTATTCAGGCAGAAGCTTACACTAACGCTTTAGGATCTCCTGCAGCCTGAAGAGCAGCCTACTGTCATTAAAACCACACTGCAGCTGCAGCCAACAGACCTTCTCATGTTCCGCTTCTGATCCTAAAGCACAACAGCAAGAGAGCTCTTCAGCTTGATGTTACTAAACTAAGAAATACAGTTTTATCTTAACATAAGGAATGTGGAAGGAAAATAAGAACCATAAAGTAATATGTGCATATTACTTTATGGTTTTTTATGATTTTATAAGGCACAGAATTGGTTGATAAAATCAATCTGGTAATGTAATAATCTCACAGAAATAGTCTATATATATAATATATACACAGCCCTGCTGTTTTACAGACGTTTAGGCCCTATGCTAAAGGGTGGAACTGCACCTCCCTGCACCTGCTCAGTGAGCCTGTGGCCGTTCTCGGGCACAGAGGTCAAAGGTCAAACTCCCCGTCCTCAAGGCCGACCTGCTGCCCCACACGTTCACAACCGCTGACGCTTTCAGCGGAAACGAACGCATTCTGATCTGCTGTGGACCTCTGGCGTTTCTGAGCCGGTTCAGGTGCTGCTGCTTCTCTCTGATTGGTGGAGCAGCCGTGAGCTTCCCCCCCCCCTCCCCCCCCGCCCTCCCCCGCCCCCGGGCATGCACACACAGCCTGACTCCCGGCTCCTGACATGCATATGGAGCAGCAGAGATTAAATCAGGGGGATTTACAGATGCGCCCGAGGCTGAACAAACACAAACAAACCGCGGCGGGAAAAAGGGGGGGGGGGGCAGGGTCAGCGCCGGATCCAGCCGCTGATTTACCGTCGGCACGGCAACACCGCCGCTCTCTTCATTAGGCCCGTCAGACGGAGAAAAGGAGGGAAAAACAAATACCTCCGCCCCTCCATCCCTCCGTCCCTCCCTCCCTCCGTCCGTCCGCGAATTTACCCAGCCTGCCCGAGCACAGCCAATCAGATGGCTGCAAAAAAGCGGCGCTTGTTAAAGGCTAATGACGCACAAATGACTTTATTCAGCGGGCTCGGCGGCCAGCTCCGCGCCGCCTAATTACACGACGGGGCCTAATTGCCGTTTCTTCTCGGCGACGGCCTAATTGTGACGCGCGATTAAATTTTCATTCATCACAGGACTCCCGGTCGTGTGTGAGGTCACGCGCGTGCGTATAACCGCGGCGAACGCGGTCTCGCGTGCAGCCGGGGAAAGGGGCTCTTTTCTCAGGGCGGAACCGCGCCTGAACGCGCCGCGCGTTTGCGATCTCCCTCGCCTGCGCGGACTGCAGCGCGGAGTTATCCCTCACAGATAAGCAGCAGTAATTAAAAAGGGGAAATCTGAAGCGTCGCTTCTACACTCGTTGGCAGTGGATGAGAAAGACCTGGAGACCGGTGGACACTTCTGCCACTTCAGAGAGAAGGAGAGGAGGAGAGGAGGAGAGAGAAGGAGAGTAGGAGAGGAGGAGAGAGGAGGAAAGAGAAGGAGAGTAGGAGAGGAGGAGAGAGGAGGAGAGAGGAGGAGAAAGGAGGAGAGTAGGAGAGGAGAAGAGGAGCAGAGAGGAGGAGAGAGGAGGAAAGAGAAGGAGAGTAGGAGAGGACAAGAGGAGGAGAGAGGAAGAAAGAGGAGGAGAGGAGGAGGAGAGAGGAAGAAAGAGGAGGAGAGGAGGAGAGTAGGAGAGGAGAAGAGGAGGAGAGAGGAAGAAAGAGGAGAGGAGGAGAGGACAAGAGGAGGAGAGAGGAAGAAAGAGGAGAGGAGGAGGACAGGACTCTGAGGACGCAGTGACCAGGTGACCAGCAGGTCAGAATGGCTAGCCATGCAGCACCGGGAGAGAGAGAGGAGAAGGCCCAGCGGGGAACTCTTATCCGCCTCTGTCCATCCTTAACTTCCTGCGGGACGGGGGCGCTCTAATCTGGGATCGGAGCGCTGGTCTCTCTCCTCCCTCAGTTTATCCTTCCAGCGGTGCGGCTCAGGGTGATGATGCCACACCACAGGTGAGTTTGACACTACAATTCCCACAAGGCCCTTTGATTCGGGAGGAAGATTACTGAACTGTTCCCTCGGAGCCGTGGGGAATGTTGGCTCTGGTGGTAATCCCAGAGAGAGGGAGGAGGGGGACAGTAAGGGGGAGGGGCGGGGGAGGGGGGGTTGGAAGAGGGGGTTACGACACCGATCTGTAAAAAGTGCGAGAGAGAAGCAGACACGGCGAATGCCCACACTCACACACACACCCCTCCAGCCTGGGCAGAGATGAGAGAGTGTGTGTGTGTGTGCTGGGGATGGGGGGCGCAGGGGCGGGGGGCCCAATTCCCCCAGAGCTAATGGCCTAAAGAAAATCATTTCACGGCGGAGCGAGCAGAGGAGACGCTCGAGTGAGGGGTGACTCAGCCAGGAGAGAGTGACACCCCGACTCCTCCGACTCTCTCTCTCTCCCAGGAGGCGGCCCCCGCCCCGCCTCCGCCTCCTCCTCCTCCTCCTAATCCACCTCCCTCATAACAGTGCCCTGCGACCCTGCGTCCCTGCGCCCCCCTTCCCGCCCGCCCCCCACGCCGTCCCGGGACAGAACCGCGGGTGATTTATAGGAGTCACAGGGAGAAGCGCGCGGACACAGATTTAATATGCAGGAAGTGCGGAGCACAGGAGCTCTAATAGAATACAAGGCCGGGAGAGAGGTCTGTGTCAGATTATCAGAGGGGGGGGGGGGGGCGGGGGGGGGGGGCAGCTTGAAATACTCGAGATTTCCTGACAGGTAATATTTAAAGAGCCGCGCGGCTCTGACACGGGGGGGGGGGGCGGGGGGCGGGGTTATTATTAATATCGGCTCTGATGAATGACCCCCCCCCTCTAATCCATCAGCAGGGCGGGGTGGAGCGCCGGGCCGCCGCTGCATTAAGCCGTCTGAAATGTGCTGCGCGGACAGATCCCGCCGGGGGGGCGCGCTGCTCTGCCATTGGCTGAACAAAGAGCCGTCCTCCGCACGGCCGGGTTTACAGCGGGTTTAGCGGATTCGCTCGGACCCGCCGCAGTCCACCCCCCCACCCCACCCCCCCCCCACCCCACCCGCCTCACGCGTGAAGTCTTCCTCAACTTCTGCCATCGCCGCCGCTACGGAGACCGAATTGCAGCGTCTTGCTCTGTAAGGCGTTAGCCACCTTTATAATAATGAATCGCCAAAATATGGACGTGTGTCATTATGTAACATAGGAACCAAAAAGTGATCACCTGCAGAGCTGGAGCTGGATGTGAGGGTCTACCACACGTACACACACACACACACACGCGCACACAGGCATGCACGCACACACACAGCACACACACAGGCATGCATGTACACACGCCACAAGCACTCACACGCACGTCACACACACACGGACACACGGACACACGTCACACACGTCACACACGCACGCACGCACCCATGCCCCACACCCACACCCACACACAGTTACCCCCCCCCCCTTCCCCCTTCTGTCTATTTGGTCTTGCACCCGAGTCTCTCGTGCAGCGCTGGCCATGCAGAGACGATGTGAGCTATAGATTATGAAAAACGCTGCTTCTGCACCCCATCGATCTCTCTGGAGAGGGGGGGGGGTGGAGGACCGAGGCGCAGGGAATGAAGAATGGAGTGAGAATTGAACGGGGCTCTGAAAAACTCTCCAGCTTAATTAAGAGAGGAGCGGAGGAGGAGGGGGGGGGGGAGGGGGAGCCAGCGAGTTCTCACACTGAACTGAGAGGAAGCCGGCCTCAGTCACTCACGCTGAGCGCAGGAAGCACAGGACAGACTGGGACGTGGAACGCGTGTGTAACATGCATTAGGAGGACCCCCCCCCTCCCCCCCATAACCGCTCATGATACCCCCCTGTGTGGCGTTTAGGACACGTTACATCACGGCAGCATCCTTAACGCGTTTCACAGACCGAGCAGCAGACCCCCCCCCCACCCCGACTCGGTTTTAAATCAGACGGCGTAACTGGAAGCCAAAGGCCCGAGGACAAGCGATACAGGAGCACTTTGCCCTCTTTTCCCCACAGAGAAACTGAACACACTCTAGGGACATGACTGCGGAAGCTCATTACACGTATCTGGCAGACGCTGTTATCCAGAGCGACGTACAGTAAGTGCACACCGAAGGCCACTGGAACAACTGCAAAAACACAGGTCTGGATAAGGTGCAATGCTCATTAAGTACCAGTTATCCAAAGCCATACACATTGAGTCCGGGTCACACAGTACACATTACTCTCTGACCTAACCTATGCTAACCTGTGCTAACCTGTACTAACCTATGCTAACCTGTGCTCACCTATGCTAACCTATGCTAACCTGTGCTAACCTATGCTCACCTATGCTCACCTATGCTAACCTATGCTAACCTGTGCTCACCTATGCTCACCTATGCTAACCTACGCTAACCTACGCTCACCTGTGCTCTCCTCTAACTGCACTCTTCCAGGCTGAGCTCAAACCTGCACTTGTTGGCGTCTTTCTCCACATGCTCAGTGCTTGGGTATCTCGGGTCATGCGGTCACGTGATCGCGTGGGCTGGACACAGAATGTTCCGGAACGGGAACACCTGGCCCCAGAGAAACACTTCTCCGGCACGCACGCACGCCCCCGTCGGCCCGGAAACCTGTTCCGCCGCGAGGACGGGCGGAATCGCGCTGACTCAGACCGCCATCGCGGCACAGCTGTCTTCTTCACGCAGAGCGCGTTCGACAGGATGCGAGTTTCTCTCTTTCACCCCCCCCCCCCTCCCGCCCCCCCACCCCCCCCCACACACACAGAACACACGTAACGTCCGCACAGCCCGCGAAAACAACAGCTGAAGCGGTGAGCGGAGGATTCGTTGCCGCGGAACGCATAAAAGCCGCCAAAAAAAAAATAAAAAAATAAAAAACCCTCGCCGGCTTCCAGCTTCCCCTCGCTTTCCCGCCATAATTGGCGCGTTTCTTTGAGAGCCGTCGATTTCTGATCCTAATTAGCGCGGGGCTCCTGACGACGCCGAGCCCGCTGGCTCGGAACACGCCTCCCGTCGGCCGTCGTCATGGCAGCCGGCGGACTCTCTGGCGGGAGCGCCGATAAGATTTTTTTTTGCGATCGCTTTAATTTTTCATAAGTTCCCCCCTAATGAGGTTCCATCGATTTGAACCGGGCGGAGGAGCGTACGTGTGTGTGTGTGTGTGTGTGCGTGTGTGTGTGCGTGCGTGAGCGGAGGAACCCGACGACGACGGCGGCTTGCTCGGTCCCGCCCACCAGCGCTCCATGACCAACGTTTACCGCGCTTAACGCCAACATTCCTACCGCTGCCAGAGTTTATTCCAGAGAATGACCCCTCCCCCCACACACACACACACACTCACTCACAACACATATACACGCACACATGCACACACTACAGCTTGCACACACACACTACACTACAAACACACACCTGCACATGCTCTCTTTCTCACACACACACCACATATACACCAACACACACACTCTCTCACATACACACACTCAAACCACACACTCAGGCACACACACACACACTCTCTCTGACATACACACACTCAAACCACACACACAGACACACACACACACACACACACACGCACACACACACACAGACACCACACACACACCACACACACACAGACATATGCTAAACAGAGATATGTGTGTGTGTGTGTGTGTGTGTGTGCGCCTGTGGGGTGTGGTTTGAGTGTGTGTATGTCAGAGTGTGTGTTTGTAGTGTAGTGTGTGTGTGTGTGTGTGTGTGTGTGTGTGTGTGTGTGTGTGTGTGTGTGTGTGGGTGGCTCTCCTCTGAAGTAGGGGAACATTACAGAGCTGAGGCTCCCTTGAGAAATCAGGACAGTTTTTGTCTTTGTGTTATTTTTATATATTTTTCTTCTTCTCCGGGTCTCCATCTCAGGCGGAGCTGCCTATGTAAAGGACTTGGGCAGCGTCAGTCTGCTGAGCTGCATCTGGCTGCTGAATTTTAATTACTCTGAGCGGGATATCTTCATTAGAGCTCGCTGGAGAGGAAAACATGTTTGTTTATGTCGCTCGCAGACGCATAAAAAAAAAAAATCCAGACTCTTAATTCAAAGTCAGAGATAACGCTTAATTCAAAATGTCAAATACTCTCTCTCAAGAAAAAGCAAACAAATTAGAAATGAGCATCAGATACGTTAGCCAGCTGCTCCCCCTGCATTTCGGACAATTAACTGCCAGTGAAGGTCAGCCCATAAACGCTCACCGGCCTTATTTTCTGCACATTTCCTTCAGAGTGACTTTCTTCACTAATAACAGTGCTCAACGTGATCTGCGAATGCCATTGTTTCTCTCCTCTCTGAACCACAGCCTGTTCCCTGACTGAGGCTCGAAGTTGATCTCCAACCACGGCTTTGACCAGACTGGCAGCCCCAAAGAGTCGGACGGAATAAACGCCCTCTTCTCATCGTCTCTCACGCGCTTACGTCCCACTTCAAGAGCCTCTGGAGCATATACACACCCAGTAATGCCTTCTTTAAAAACAAAACAAACAAAAACACCACTTGATTTCCATCCCCCCCCCCCCCCTCCCAAGAATTCACGTCCCCTTTGTTCTTTTAATCCCCAGGAAGAACTTTTAAGGAGGGAGAGTTTTTGGATGTTCTTTCAATCCCCAGGAAGAACTTTAAGGAGGGGAGTTTTTGATGAAATGCCCCCCCCCCCCCATCAGCCCCCCACCCCACCCCACTCTGAGCGCAGTGGAGGACCACTCTCAGGTCCACAGACAGAAACCCAAGGCTCAGGTATTTCAGACCTGACAGGTCCCCCCTCCTCCCCCTCCCCGCCAGGGCCTTCATTACGGCCGTCAATCGCCTAGCGCCCGAGCGCTAATAGTCTCTTCACCCATTCACCCAGCCGTGTAGCCTGGCCGCAGTCTTCAATCAATACCACCCCCCCCCCCGCAAATATATTCTTTAGAGCGGGCGGCGGCTCGAGCGAATGCTTACATTCGGTATGTCGAGGGGGGGGTTGGGATTTGGGGGGGGACACAAAAGACACGGTCACATACAGCGGGGGTTTTGGGGCTGTGTGTTTTCCTGCATGGCTGGAGAGGGATATCCATCAATTGTGAGCAGAGAGGGTTTTTGAAAGGATGCGGGGTTCGTCTCTTTTGGCCGGGTTGATTCGGTGCGGGGGGGGGCGGGCGGTGGGGGGGGGGTGCGCGATACGGAGGAGAGCAGGGAGCAGGTGGACGGGGCGGCGGGCAGCAGATAGAGGTGTAATGGGATGGAAGAGACACTGTTTTCTCTGCTTCTCAGAGATGATTGCCAGGCACCCCCCCTCCTCCCTCATCTCCTGCCCCCCCCCCGGCCCCCCCGCCACCGCCACACCAGCTCCCGTTCCGCATGAGTTCAGGTGAGCCGGCCAGCGCTCGCCCTGTTGCGCCTACGAGGGACTAGCGGGGGGCGGGCGGGGGGGATCCCTGTTCTTGCTCTGATGACGGAAACAAACCCCCTTTATTACCTCACTAAAACCAACGCGAGCAGATTTTTTAACCCACGTGAAAAAATACGGATCTGAATTCACAGGCGGGTCATTATTTCATTTTACCCGTACCCAATTTCAGGCTGGTGTGAAATATAACTGCCCCCCCCAGGAGTAATGAAGGGAGCGCTGGCGCACACCGCCAAACAGGCGCGCGGCGCGGCTAGCTTCGGCACGTCTGAACCGCCATCGTCGCCGGCAACCGCGCGACTCAGCCGGTGACCTTTCTGGCCGAGCGGTAATCAGCCGGCCTGACCTTTTCTCAGCCGCGTTACGCGCAGGAAGTCCCAGCTCGCGCGTCCAGCGCTGCGGGGGGGTCAACCTGTGTTCCCCCCCCTGCGGAAGGTTCTAGAAAAAAACGCTGCAGAACCCGAGCGGGACCGTAAAACACATCAGCACCCGGAGCCCTTTTCCCCTTCGGTGCGGTTCTGCCCGACCCCGCGGTCCGGCCCGGCACACGGCACCAGCGACCAGCGCCAAACACATCCGGGCTGTTTGCACTACGGGCTAATGTCAGTGTGATTTATTCATTACCCGGGCCTCGTTCCACTGCTCCGCGCGCGCACTCATCAATCAGGGGAGCGAGCGGCGGGATCGAGACGCGCGGCGTACAGCGGGAGCAGTTTCAGCGTAGCATATGCTAGGGCAAAAAAAAAACTAAAAAACGTTCCCTTGGCACGAAAAATGACAACGGCAGATAGTTATTGTCTTTCGATTCCAAAAAACGGCAGAAGCTTTGAGTCACAGAGCCCAAACCGACGCCGCTCCTGGAAACAGCGAGCTAAAAACAAATCGTTCTGCGACGCTGCCGATATCACCCAGCGTCTCGAAAAGCAGAACAAACAAAGTCAAAGTGAGAGAATCACAGGAAATTCTCCAGAAATTAAGACATCTGAAAACAAGAAGGAGCCAGCTAGTTACTCAGAGAACAACATCTCCTGACGACTTAGTGACGTCTGTGTTTCACCCTGGCTACACAGGAGAATGATTCTTATATTTAAAAAAAAGGGAATTAAAAATGAGAAAGTCCAGCTTGCATTTCTATGAGTCACCAAGGAAACACATTATTATTACTATTTTTACACAATCAAAAAATGGGAAAAATCTCTCTGAGTCAGCGTGACCAGCAGGTGTGACGTGCAGAACAGACGTGTGAACGCGTTCCTTTCTCAAAGCAGACGCCGCAGGTGCATGAACAGCAGGGGCTGTTGTTTTACGCTCATACTGTACGTATCGCTCGCCATAATTTCACTGAGGCAGATACGCCACAGTCTCCGACGGAGGCTTTTCACAGTCCCCGGAGACGAGCGTCAGCTGGACGTCAGGTGTCGCGGACGCGTTCGCGCGCGTTACCGCAGATGGTTAAAAAAAAAAAAAAGCACGGACGTGACGTCCGCACGACGTTTACCTCGACGAGAACGCCAACAGAAAGTTGTGACATCAGTGACGCATGCAGCGCTAAACGCATCACATCACTGGCACTTCTGGGTTTGAGTAACTGCCCCACCCCCCCCCCCCCCCCCACCCTCCAGGTGAGACCAGATGAAAACACCAGAGGGGGAAACTCTTTTTCTCTGGCACATCTGTTACATTTAGGGCGTTCCAGCCCTCGCTGCTTCTGAATAAATGCGAGACATTTCAGAGATTTTCTCTTTCGCTTTGCGGTGCATTATTATGACGCTACGGAAAGGGGTCGTCTTGAGAAACGGAGGATGCGAACCGCCCCGTACCTCTCCACCTCGGCCAAACTAACCCCCCCATTCCTCGCCCCTGCAGTGGGACAGCACAGAGAAATGTGTTTCTTTTTTAGGGGGGGGGGGGGGGGGAGAGAGAGAGAGAGGAAGGGTTGGAGGGGATAGAAATCCTACTTCTCCCAGTAGATCTTAAGGGTATTTCCTGCACGTTAGCTCTCTGGGCGGCTTTGGGGTTTTCCATGTCCCGGAGGCTGTACATTCAATCCAGGGCAATAACATGTACCCCTAATTGCACCTAACCGGTTACAGATTCGGTTTCCAAGTGGCCAGTGCTCACATGGTGACTTAAAAAGAGTTTGTGGTTAAACCTGCTTTGACCGCCTCTTCTTTAAAGCCCTTCACTGGGGAGTTCCCCCTCTTATAACCATGGTGTTCCACTCTTTACTGTGGAGTTCTACTCTTTTTTATCCAAGTCTATCTCATGTGCATTGGGCCTGGAGGAGCAGGGAAGGCTGTTGTTGAGGCCACTTAGCTGCAAGTTCTACACTGAACTCACCCCCCCCACCAGCTTTACGTCCTCTTTGTCTTCACTCCTGTAGAGTGGAGACACAGAACCTGCTCCAGTGTTCGTCCTTCCATTTGGCTCTGTGCATACGGTGTCTGGCTCATCTTACCCACGGACAAAACCGTTTTTTTTTGCGGACGTCGTTCCACTTTTGTCAACGTGCTACATATATGTATATATGTGTGTATAAATAAGCTCTTCAAATAAGTTCCTAAAATTATTGGTGAAAGGGTCGTTCTGTATTTGAACGATTATTTTGTGATGAATCAGACTCCAGTCACATGATCGGTCACGTGATCCCAGGGACGAGACAGGAAGACCAAAACGCCGTCAAACGAACGCCGAAAACGTCACAGAATATCAGGCTTCTATGTGCCTGTAGGCCTCAGAAGTCATCAGCTGTCCAGCGCAGATTTTTACAGCTGAGCGATTTTAGTTCTGATATAATGCGCTTCGGTGGTTATTCACAAGAGCTATTACTATTACTGCTGGAGTAAATTTTTTATGTCTTATTACAGCTTCCTTTGGTGTATCAATATATATAAGCTCATTAAACAAGTTCCTGAAATTATTGGCGAAAGGGTCGTTCTGTAGCTGGACGGTTATTCTGTGATTAATCGGATTGGTCAATTCAGCGGCGAATCAGCGTTCCTGAGGCTGTAATTAAGTAAGAGATCAGTATTTAGCGGCTGTGAGTGACAGCGCACCTGTAGGCTGTGAGCGCGGAGACAGAGGGAGCTGAGGGGGGGGGCGAGGGGGGCGAGGGAGCCGAGGGGAAGGGGTGCCCTGTGCAGGACGTCCCGCTGCTATCGGCTGGGACACAGCAGCCCGCTGGAGAGGAGAGTAAACTCTTGGGGTAGCAGCGCCGTGTGTGTGTGTGAGGGAATTAGTGTATGTACGAGTGTGTGTGTGTGTGTGTGTGTTTGTGTGAGAGAGAGTGTGTGTGTGTGTGAGAGAGAGAGAGAGAGAGAGAGTGTGTGTGTATGTGAGAGACGGTGTGTGTGTTTATACTGTGAGTGTGTGTGTACGCGTGCACGCTTGTGTGTGTGTGTGTGTGTGCTGGGGGTCACTTTAAACACTCTGTTTAATGTTGAAGGAAAAAAGAAAGTCACCAGCACCGCCGCCGCCCGGGAGCGAGAGAAACACACATCGTCACGGATACGGGGTCTGGGATTAGAAATTGGAATGTGACTCCGGTATCTGCACGGACACACAGAGGCCACGCTTTCAGAGCAGGTGAGTTTCAGACAGGAAATAATTGCGGTGATAAGAACGGGACACAAGCTTGCAGGATAACAAGTTCCTCACACGAAACACCCCCAAAAAAAAAAAAAAAAAGGAATCCAGGGCAGGCCCAGGAAATGGGGGACAGAGAGGGGCGCACATACATTAGTCAACACCGCTGGCGAATCGCACGCTCACCAGAAACACAAAGAGGGCCCAAAGAACAGAGTCAGGTTTCCACTGCAGAAAGCAAAGCTTTCGGGTTGGAACATGACAGTCCTGGAATCAGAATGACCTGACATAAAGCCAAAAAAAAAAAAAAAAAAGAAATATATAAAATAAATAAATAAAACCTTTGTCTTTGGCAGGAAAAGAAGAAGGAAAGGAGAGAAAGGGCAGATGGTTTCCGTGCTTTGAATCTTTGACCGAGATTTTCTGATCTTGGGTGAGTGTGTGGAACTCCGATGAGGAACAGAAGCCAAGCCCTGGCAGTCAAAATCTAATCAAATCCTTTTTTTATTTGTACAGCACATTTTTACAGAATGCTGTCACAAATACGCCTCACAAAGTAGCAGAAAAAGAGGAAAAACCAGGCCCGAACTTCCAAATTAGCAAGCGAGTTTAACAGTGCGCGAACTGCCTGTTTTTACATAGAATACTTACAGTTATGTTTGGAGTCAGTGGGCCTCATTCACGAAACATGTGTACGATCACATCTGATTGTAAACTGCGAGTAAGAACGTTTCAAAGAACATTTTGCCATTCATCATTTTTTTCTTATCTGTATTTGTTCATGGCTGTTTCCTTATGCTAATCACACGAATTACAGGATTGCGCATAAAATTTACAAACAGCGGGCATTCCCCAAAAGGTCTGCACATGCGCTATGAATCTCATATCGTTTATTTTGTAGGAACATTTCTAAGAACAAAAGTAAAAATAATTTAAGAAAATTTTTGTGAACGAGGCCCACTGCGTTCACGCTACAGCTAGCACTGAAACTCAGCGACGTCAGCACCGCGTAGCGTCTGGTGACCTCACGCTCGACCGTCAGCCAGTGGAAAGACCTGCTTCTGGGCTTCTGAGCTGTGTTGTGTTGTGTTGTGTTGCTGCTAGTCTGAGTGCTTAATTGAAATGGGTTTGTTCTTTCAATTACTAATTAAACCCTTTTGTTAAGTTAAATGAAGCTGACACAGCATAAGTAAGCCGCAGAAACGGGTAAAGGAAAGGATTCCAGGTCCTCCTGGTGAGACCGTTTGCACTTTACTGGGCGTGAGCGACGCCGCCATCGCTCAGAAAGAGCGGGAAAAACCGCCACCGTCTGAAGCCGAGGCTCGTTTTCGGCGTCTGACAGCTGCAGAGAGACGAGCGGGACGATGTTCGCGTGTTTTGCTGAGCCTGAGGAGATCAGCCGCTGCTCACCTCTGGAAGCTCGGCGTGGACGGTGGCGCACCCTACGGCATGCGTCTCATCAGTACCCCCCCCCCCCCCAGGGTGAGAGGCTGAAAACAGGCTGGCAGTTAGGCGGTAGGCCAGGCCGGGGGGAGGACTAGCCCCACAAAAAAAAAAACCCACAGGAGCAGGCCGAACGCTGACTAAGCGCAAAAAAAAAAGGTAAGGATAAAACAACCAGCACCATTCAGCCCATAGAGTACACGCAGATAAGTACCGCTGCTCAGAAGGGACAAAAAGAGCAGAAACAAAGCAAAGCAAAACAAAAACAAACAAAAAAAGATAAAAGATATAAATCGAGCATTTTGACGACAGGAAACGCGCGCAGTGTCGACGGAGCGTTAAACACAGCGTCGACCTATCAGCCGTTCCTCTCGACCAACGCCCCTGCGCACAGGAAGCGGTGCCGTCGGGCGTTCCTAACGCTCATCACAGAAACTGGGGTCTGACTGAAATCAGCACCTCTCACACGCGTCCCAGAGCAAGCGACCGCGTGCTCCGAACAGGACGGGAGAACCGCGGCTGGAGCTCTACGGCCGCCAACACCCAGAACCCGGAACCATGCAAACCAGCAGAACCAGCAGACGCTGCGAACTCTGCAGAACACGCAGACGCGCAGACACCACAAAAACGCGAACACTGCAGAACGCCACAGAACCGCGCAGAACCGCTGCAGAACCACCGCAGAACCACCGCGGCCTGCTCAGGGGTTACACGGTGCACCTCTTCATACAGAGAAGGTGTAATTACCCGAATTTTCCACACAACACAACGCACAGCCTGTGGAATGCAGGCCCGTAAAAAAAAAAACCTGCATCACGTGGCGCTAATTAGGAGAAGAATCCAAGCCCACCGATCAGCACCCGTTTATGAACACTGGCTCATTTGGGCCGGGGCGCGGCTCTGTCTGGCTCCCGACGGTGACGGGCACTTTTAATTTAAACGCGCTCCAAAGTTCACCGTTCGCAGGGAAAGGGAAATCCAATTTATCGTACTTATTATAACTTATTTCAAGAGTCGGCAATCTTTTAATCTGTCCCCTCCACCCACGGACAGGCGGAAAACAGAAATAATAATGGAAGATGAGTTATCGGCCAGGGACCAGACCGACCATAAAATATCAATCAAGGAGCCGGCCACACAGGGACCATTAACACACTGTAATAGACTTCTTAGTGAATGGACACAAAAAAAAAAGATCCGCTGATAGCATCTGTTCCTCTCACAAAGTCCATGTGATGGAAGATTTTTAACAATAAAAGTGCATTATCATAAAAATACATTACAGTAAAATCCAAATGCTCGCTCTAAAACAGATCACAACAATCTCACAACCCTAAATGAAATTTGGATTTTTGCATTGAATCAGCATTGGAGATTTTCTGATAAGTAAGATACATGATGCACTAGTTGCCAACAGCTATGCTGTACAATAAACAGAGAGATCACTGTTTGTCAAAGAAAGATGAACTTCTCCACTGAAGAATTCACTATTTTAAGAGATCGTAGGAAACTCATTCAAACGACAAGGGAAATACACAATACAATGGAACCTTTTTTGTTTTTTGGAAAAAGATTTCTTTGAAAAATAATTTTCAAATAACATACACAAGAAAACTAGTACAGACACTGATGTTAAGGGAGGGAGCAAGCGCTATTTTTAAATGTGCAACTGAAAATTACAATTACAAGTGTCGGGGAAAAAAAAAAAGGCTGCTCAGATAATCCTTAGAAACGTGATTCTGAATTAGAAAGCAAATTGCATCCTATTTATCATATTCAAATCCAGAAGCATAAAGTACACTTTTTATTTTATTTTTTTACACTGATTCATGAAGCATTCTGCACAGCTCAGGCCACAGAGGAGAGTTTTTTACTGATGTGTTCGCGTTTCAAGAATCACCTTAATAAGCATGCAACAGAAAACAGGGAGGCAGTTCCCATGGCAACACACGTGATTCCCAGCACGCTAAACGCAACCGGTGTTTATGAATCAGAAAAGGCTCTAAACACGATGATGTCAGCCTCTATCACCGTGCAAAAAAAAAAAGGCAGACAAAAACGCTCATGAATTTTTAAAATGAATAACAACTTAAATGGTCCTGGGCAATGCAAAACGTGTGTCTAAATAATCTCAGCTGGGGAGATCTGCCGTCACGCTATTTTTAAGGTTAAAAAATGTTTTTAAATATTTATTGCCGCAGCTAATAAAGTGCGAATAAACATTGTACAATAAGGGAGACCCGGTCTATGGGGCAGCAGAGTCTCTACCCGCATACCCGTCGCACCGTGTGGTCAGGGGTTCGAGGCCCCTCCACAGTGCCGTCTGTACTGTGATACCATCCCTGTCTGTAAGCCTCAATGCTTTCCCCTGTCTGAATATAGAGGGGAAAAATACCTCAGGAGGGCAAACTGTCTGCTTCCCTTAAAAAAATAAATAAATAAATAAAATAAAAAATCTTACAGCAGTGAGCAGCTTTGTCTATTATGGGGGACTTAACTGAGAATCCAGTTCTGCTCCACAGTGGTTTAAGAACGAAAAAAGTTTTTTAAGTGTTGACAACTTTTTATTGTGTGGCAAACTGCTGCCAAAAAACGGCAGATTATGCTTCAGCAAGACATTCAGTACAAGCTCCGCTTTCCAGAGAGAAACGACCGTCCAACGCCCATATAAAAAAAAAAAGAGTAAGAAAAGAAAAAAATTTAACAGCAACCGAGCTTCACTGCGGTTTTACGACCATAAAAATACCAGCATCCACGGAATTACTGCTCTTTTCAGAAGGCTGGCCAACCGAGGTAACTGCGGCTCACTGACGATTTGACTACACCGCCGCGTGGGTCTCTGCGGCAAGCCCAGGCATGTCACGCGGGCACTCCGTGAACTCACACTGGCTGCTGTGCACTGGGTAAGGAGCTGGTCTTGTAACCTAAAGGGTCACGGGTTCGAATCCCAGGCAGGACACTGCCGTCGTGCTCTTGAGCAAGGTACTTAACCTGCACTGCTTCAGTAAATATCCAGCTGTATAAATGGATACAGTGTAAATGCTATGTAAAAGGTTGTGTAAGTCGCTCTGGATAAGAGCGTCTGCTAAATGCCTGTAGTGTACTGTAAAGTAATGTCTGAATCACCACAGGACAGGGGCAGAATGGATTGGCTCTGATCAGGCACGAGGCAGCAGAGCACGCTCGGGGAGCAAGTCCCGCTGGGACAGCGAGCATCATGGGAGCGCGGGAGGCACTAAACGGTCAGCGGCGCACCAGTCAGACGATCAGACACCGGGGTCATACCCCAGCCACTGATCCAATTAAAATTCCTCAATTATGGCCGAGCGCATGCCTTTCTTTCATTCCTCTCTCTCTCTCTCTCTCTCTCTCTCTCTCCCTCTCTCTCTCTCTCTCTCTCTCTCTGATGGGTTCAGACTGTCATGTGATGCCGAGATCCCTGCAACACAAGCCACCGCCCACCCCCCCACCCCCGCTCTGAGCCACGCCCTCTGTTAGCTGTGGTATAGACTACCCCCCCCCCCCTTCCCCACAAACCCCACCCCCCATGGGAGCTCTACAGATTCACGCCAAGCTGTTTAAGAGGAAAAACAAACCCCTCTGAAATTCAGCAGCATTTCACACTCACTTTCCCCCATTCAGAAATCATTACAATATGTGACTAACATAACAAAACAACTGTTGTTAAAAAAACAAAAACTGAAAAAACATTTAGATGTTAGTCATTGTTCTGTTTTATGCCAGGCCCAAATCTAAAACTGTACCCATCATTTAATCAGAACTGACTTGAACAAACTCTTTCTCTCCCCTCTCTCTGTCTGTCTGTCTCTCTCTCTCCTCTCTCTCTCTCTCCCTCTCCCTGTCTGTCTGTCTCTCTCTCTCTCTCTCCCTGTCTGTCTGTCTGTCTGTCTGTCTCTCTCTCCCCCTCCCTCTCCCTGTGTCTTTCTCTCTCTCTCTCTCCCTCCCTCCGAGCGTAACCCCCGTGGCTCATACAGACCCCCACCCCTCTGCGCTACAGGCTGTGTTATGTGCTTAGCGGCCTGCTAGCCGCTCCGCCAGTCTCCCCCTGGGTGACTCTGGTGCGCTGTGAGCACCGAGCCTTCCTCCCCTCAGCTCCTCTGCAGCACGAGCAGCTCCGTCAGGGCGGAGAGGACCCGGGTCGGAGAACCGCGCCGGAGCGTTCCAGCACGTTCCGTCGGCGTGGTGGTAGCGAGCGTATCGCTCACACCCCCCACCCCCTCCACCCCGCCCCTCTCCCCTCCCCGCACGCCTGTTGTGCTTCCTGGTGGAAGCGGTGGTCACGTGCAATTAGGTTTTAATTAAAGAAAGCGAAGGCGTCCCGCTCCGGGCCAGCCGACAGAGTTCCGAGCTAAAACGACGATTATGAGACGGGGGTTTTAGCAGCATCCCGCGCTGGAGCGGCGCGAGATCCACGGGCTCCACAGAGCTCCCGGCGCCGGGCCAAAGGGAGCGGAGCGGCTGGGCCAGCCTCCCGGGTTTCCCTGCGTAACTCTGGAGCTGAGCGAAAGTGACCAGAGGTTATTCACAGGGAATTCGCCCCCCACTCTATTTTGGGTTTGTGCCTGTGGGAGCCTGCCCCCCCCCTCCACGGTGGGATTAATAGTTAGAGACATGCAGGTGCAGATCCTCTCATCTCCGTCTCCCTCTTACCGCATGTTAACCCCATCAGCACTAATGGACTTATCTGGCCAGTTCTCCACCTTCTTATCCAATCCTCCTCCGCCCAGAGGCTCTCATCAGGAGCTCTCTCACTCTCTCTCCCCCACTACCTCCCTCCCTCTCTCTCTCCCCCACTACCTCCCTCTCTCTCTCTCTCCCCCACTACCTCCCTCTCTCTCTTTCTCTCTCTCTCCCACTACCTTCCACTCTCTCTCTCCTGCTCCTTCTCCCTCCTTCCCTCTTTCTCTCTCTCCCACTATCACCTCCTTTCTCTCTCCCCTCTTCTCCTCCTCTCTTCTTCACTTCTTTTCCTCTCTCTCCATCTCTCCTTCAGTTACAAAGACCCACGGAGGAGTTGTTCCCAACCCTGTTCCAGGAGATCGACGGTCCTGAAGGTTTTCATTAGAACCCTAATTACATGCACCTGATTCTACCAATTAGGAACTCAAAGAGATCCCTAGCTGTTGAATGAGGTGTACTTTGTTTGGTTTGGACTGGAGTGAAAACCTACAGGATGGCAGATCTACAGGAACAGGGTTGGGTAGCCCTGCTCTAGCTGTTAAATGAGGTGTGATTTGTTAGGGTTGCAGTGAAAACCTACAGGATGGCAGATCTCCAGGAACAGGGTTGAGAGCCACTGACATGGAGGATGCTGGGTTTTGTGGGATGTCGAGTACCAGTCAGACACTATTTTGAACATTTCCTTATTTTCAAGTCCAAAATTGGGTTTATTTCCCAGAAAGGGGGCAAGCTGTTCTAGTCATACACTTCAACTGTCATCTTGTTTATATTAGTCATGGAGAAAGGACTTGTTTCGACGAAGACTCCTCCAGGGCTGTTGAGAAACAACGATGCTAGACCAGCAGCCATTTCAGCCTTTGAGACACAACAACTCTAATTATTTACAATAAAAAAATACTATAAATCACAAAGCTCTTTGCATCAGAAACTGACAACTTATAAAAGCCTTTTGCAAAACTGTTTAAGTTCAATTGTTAGGGGCAGATGAACCATTTAAATGTTCAGGGACACACAATTAACACTACTGACTGAAAGGCCTCCCTTCATATGAAGACTGTTGCACAGCACGGTGTAGCGGAGCGCTAGCAGCAGGTTCGAGGGCTGGTCTGACCGCACAGGAAGTGCAAAAAGTAGTGAATGGATGACGCCTTTGAATTATTCACTCGCTCCAGTGCGATCTAATGAAAAATCTGGAGCACGTCACTTAACGAAGTGCAACGGGTGTTCGATGCACAGACGGGTCAAACACAATCAGGTGCAGTGTGAGCGAATGTGTTTGTGAAACCACGCCAAATGCCGTAATGAGCGTTTGTCTTCGTGTGATGGCGACTTGACGCACGGTGTGCAGCGTCTACAGATTCTGAAATACGTTCACGTACGCGAAGCGGATTTTACGCTGCCTTCAAAACTGCTAATGCTAGTGGCTAACTGTATCCAGGAAACGGTTCATTAAAACAGAGGAGGCAGAAAAGCTCAGGCTCTGTCGCAAAGTTTATTTGTGGAACTGATATTGCGGCGGCGTTCTGGAACAGCCACCTCGTGTTCCCCGTACGTGCCTCCTTATGGGTCCACGGCGTGTGTTATGCAAATGTTTCCAGTTTGTTTTAGCCCGCTAGCGAGTCGGTAAACAAGTCGCTGAGTCATGGAGCCCGGCTGTCGGCAGCAGAAGCGGACGCCTCCCGTAGCCACCGCTCAGTCAGCCATTTTAAAAAGCGCTCCGTCCTTCTCAGAGAGGGAATGCTGGGATACTTCCTGTACAGCGGGGCGCTCCAGCTGAATACCATACGGCACACGTCACACATTAAAACAGACCACAGACCAGACGTGGGCAAACGATGCCAACCCCTGGCCTTAACGTCTGGTTTTAATGACGTAATTAGCCCTAACATTTATGCCATCTGACATTTTGGCTACATTTCTCGATCAGCACTTGAACGAGAGCTGAAGACTGTTCTCGTGTCCCCTATATGAAATGTTTTACTGTGGACTGATCTACGAGTGAACCAAGAAGTGGTGTATACAGCCAATTAGCTCATTTAGTCTGGGAAATTGGTGGAAACAAAAAACCTGCACCCACACCGGGCCCTCCAGGATGGGAATTGCTCACCCCTGCTGCACACCGCCCCAAGAAAAGGAATCTTGATTAGTCTCTTATCTACCTTTGTCATGGGGAGGTCAAAGGGTCAGTGAGTAATGGGGCATATATCAGCCTTCTCAGAGTGACACAGTACTACCGGCTATCAGGCAGGTGGATCCTACCTGTCCATACAGGGACCACCACCAAGGAGTCATTCCACACCTGGTCTCACTGTGAATCAGAAGCGGGAGTAGACAGACTGTCTCGCCAAATAAAAACTCCCAGCTGCAGGAAAATGGCGGGTGACGAACGAATCAGGCGGTATGTGATAATCACACACAGCGAGAAGCACACTGGGACTCAATATGAGCCCATTCCGGAGAATAATCTCCTTCTGACTTTTAAAGCGCATTCTTAATTATGCCTGCAAACTTTCCTTAATTGGGTCAGGAAAATTAAGCGCATAGCACAGAGCAGAAATGGGATGCAGAAACTAAAAACAGAAAAACAAGCACTAAAAAAAAAAAAAAAAAAAAGCACACAACCCGGACCAGCCAGCCAATCAGCAACTAACTCATAACACGCATCACCACATACTTTCATGACGCCTTCATCAAGTCCTTACTTCACTCCAAAAACATTCCCAACCAAAAAAAAAAAAAAAAAAAACATCACTTAGCATTCATTCATTCTTCTGGTTTCCGCTGGTAAAACTCAAAGCATGTGTGTGAGCGTGCGTTTGCTCAAAACTTCACGCAGTCAGGAGTATTTTCGTAGCGCGCAAGTTTTATGTGTTAGACCGTATACAGCCCTACATCGCGCGACTACCGACCAGACGCCCCATAAAAC